>NC_091299.1:7849467-7886967 GCF_038502225.1 Cherax quadricarinatus
TATTGGTTTAGGAGTAAGATCTGATTTGTAATATTAAATAAGTTGAGCAGTTTATTGCACAATAAAAAGTAAAATAAAAAATGAGGTTGTTGGTACTATTTTATTTATTTATTTATTTCCAATTTGAGCACACATACAGAGGTACAAAAAAATACAGATAAGAGCAGCATGCCAAAGCCACTTATACTATGCATAGCATTACGGGCTGGCTTAAAATTATCTTAAGATTAACTAAGCAATGATGAAATCAGTGATAAAACATTAATGTAAACAGATTAGTTTTGGTACTTGCAAAAAAGTAATTGGAATATACACTAATTGCACACACAATAAAAAGTGACTAAAAAAAAACAAGTAGTGGTAAACAAAATTAAATGGACAGGTAAGAACAATGAATAATGGTAATGTCTTGGTTATAATATGATAGTAAGATGGTAGACAGGTACAAAGGATAATATAAAGGTTGGAGTTGAATATACAAACTTGAAAAATTGGCAACAAAATGTTATGGGAAGTATAAAATAATGTTTAATGTACAAAAGTAAAATTGACTGGTAGTAAATATGGTGTTTAATAAAATTTTAGTAAGTAATAATGATTACAAAAAAGTGAAAAAGTAATGTTTATTTCATTCAATATTGCACTGGTAGTTATTCTAGAGGTTATATGGCAGTACAAGGTAATTAAGAGTACTCTAAGATAGTAAATGTGGTATAAAACAGGGTAAAGGTAATTAGACAAGTAATGGTTATTAAATGTCAAAAATGTTAAGAGTAAATTGAAATTATAGTAAGAATGATAATTATTAATTTTAGTAGGTAAAATATGAGGTAGTAATATGGACAGAGAAAGTATCAATTCAGCTAATGTTTAAGCAAACAATAGTAAATAAGAAAATTACATAAGGTGACTTATGCTTACTAGTAAAATCACAAAATGAGGTAGTTGATTATTTAAATACTAAGAGATTGTACAATGAAATTTGAACAATAATGGAGCAAAACATACACTACACTACGTAGGCTTTTAAGTTGGACATTGTTTAGTTATTCTCTGTAAGATTAGTATCCCTGAGAAATCGTGATAGATCATTCTCGTTCGTGATTGTGTACAGTTGACCTACATTTGTTTTCCTAACAAGAATTTTCCCATCCCGTGTGAAGCATTGGTGTATTGTGTCATTATTCTCCAGCTTAAGTTTTCTGACTCTATACAGGAGGTTCTGACGTTTTTTGGTAAGACACTCGTTTATGTATACCTCTTTCTTTACTTTAATAGATGCAATAATTAAGTCTCTTTTCCTGTCATGTGAGTGGAATCTAAGCATAACACTTTTTCTACCATGGGATCCTAGTAACCTGGCTTCTTTTATTTCAGACTCTGGTACAATAACACTTGTTTGGTCCTTTATGATCTGCAGAGTAATTTCTTTACTGTTTGTTTAGTTCATATCACTGGGAAAAAGTGGACTGTTAACTATTACTGCGTCCGATAGTTTATCTTGTTCAGTTTTATCTTCTTGGAGAGCAAAGTAGTCGCTGAACTGGTTATCTAAGTTGTTCTTCCAGTCTTTTACTGCTTCTTCAACCTTTGTATTAAGAGATATTATTTGTTGGGTATGGCTATCTATGACTGTTTGGATGGTCTTGTCACAGTTAGTCATTCCTGGTGTTGATAACTTTTGTTCAAGACTGAGGATTTTGTTCTCGAGTTGTCATCCTGGTGTCTTGTTTTGTTAGCGTCTCTCAAAGATTCATATTTTCAATAGCTAAGTTGGAGATGCATGACTTTAGGGTATCTGGATCGTTGGTCATACCTGAGAGACTACTTGGTAGGTTGAATCCGGGGAAGAGAGGGGAGGATGGGCTGATGGCAGCCATGTTTGTTGTTATTGTTGTGGTGTGGCCTTGAGTGGTGGAGAGTGGGGTGGTAGCTGGGCCGGCGTCCTCCTGGCTACACTTGTTGAATAGTTGATTTTTTGGCGTTTTCTTGCTGGCCTTGGTGCTGTTTCCTCTTAGATTGCGCCTCATAATACTACAGGAATTGATGTAGTTTAGAAGAAGTTGTAGTTATACAAAGTTTAGGGTTACGTTGTTCGGCTGGCAGCGGGGTGTTGCTATCGGTTTGTGGGCAGTCTTCCTTTGATCTCTATTATGTTCGATTTGTAGGTTTCACTGTTGGTAATCTTTGGTCATTCTGGGTGCTACGTTGGGTAGTGCAGTTTTGCAAGTAACTAGGTCATCATAGGAGCATTGGTAGCTCTGATAGTTGGAGAAAAGTACGGAGCTTGGAGGTCACTGCTGCCGCTGCCGCTGTAAAACAATGATCCTTCACGCTCCTAACTCTGAGTCATAGTTGCTAGAACACACCTGCACATAGAGACAGGCTCTACATGTGGTGTTCACCAGATATATTACGTCTCTTGATAACTTCATCACAGGTGGAGGACGAGTCACGTCTGACGCCTGGCAGTCACTGCCTCGCCCTCAGCCTTGTGTGCCTTGTGTGCTTATTGTGTTGTATACAACGAGTGTATATATGTACATTGCACCTTACTTTGGTTTCACAGGCCACATAAGTTATGTGAAAAAATAAAATAGTGAAAAAAACAACAAACCTTCAAATACAAGTAAACTGAAGTTTACCGGGTGAGGGGCAGTCACCGCTGTTGCCATACGCGGCTCATTTTCTGCAAACTTCATGCCTCTATATCTGGGTAAGTACTGATGGGAATTTTTTTTTTTTTTTTTTGGACTAAAACAATCTGAAAAATAATCTTAACATTTTCATATTTTTTTTTTTTTTTTGGAATATTTTGTGACACCAGGAGACACTTCAGGATTGGGCCTTTCGGCAGTCAAAGGGTTAACTGACAAATCCATTTGTTCTCTAAGCTTCCTTAACTTGTTAATCTCACTCCAGAACTTTCTTATTTTCAACAAAATTTGTTGATAACATCTCACCCACTCTCTCATTTGCTCTCTTTTTACATTGCTTCACCACTCTCTTAACCTCTCTTTTTCTCCATATACTCTTCCCTCCTTGCATCACTTCTACTTTGTAAAAACTTCTCATATGCTAACTTTTTCTCCCTTTTTCTCCTTTACATCATCATTCCACCAATCGCTCCTCTTCCCTCCTGCACCCACTTTCCTATAACCACAAACTTCTGCTGAACACTCTAACACTACATTTTTAAACGTACCCCATACCTCTTTGACCCCATTGCCTATGCTCTCATTAACCCATCTATCCTCCAATAGTTTATATCTTACCCTAACTGCCTCCTCTTTTAGTTTATAAACCTTCACCTCTCTCTTACCTGATGCTTCTATTCTCCTTGTATCCCATCTACCTTTTACTCTCAGTGTAGCTACAACTAAAAAGTGATCTGATATATCTGTGGCCCCTCTATAAACATGTACATCCTGAAGTCTACTCAGCAGTCTTTTATCTACCAATACATAATCCAACAAACTACTGTCATTTCGCCCTACATCATATCTTGTATACTTATTTATCCTCTTTTTCTTAAAATATGTATTACCTATAACTAAACCCCTTTCTATACAAAGTTCAATCAAAGGGCTCCCATTTTCATTTACACCTGGCACCCCAAACTTACCACCACACCCTCTTTAAAAGTTTCTCCTACTTTAGCATTCAGGTCCCCTACCACAATTACTCTCTCACTTGGTTCAAAGGTTCCTATATATTCACTTAACATCTCCCAAAATCTCTCTCTCTCCTCTGCATTCCTCTCTTCTCCAGGTGCATACATGCTTATTATGACCCACTTTTCGCATCCAACCTTTACTTTAATCCACATAATCCTTGAATTTACACATTCATATTCTCTTTTCTCCTTCCATAACTGATCCTTCAACATTATTGCTACCCCTTCCTTAGCTCTAACTCTCTCAGATACTCCAGATTTAATCCCATTTATTTCTCCCCACAGAAACTCCCCTACCCCCTTCAGCTTTGTTTCGCTTAGGGCCAGGACATCCAACTTCTTTTCATTCATAACATCAGCAATCATCTGTTTCTTGTCATCCGCACTACATCCACACACATTCAAGCATCCCAGTTTTATAAAGTTTTTCTTCTTCTCTTTTTTAGTAAATGTTTACAGGAGAAGGGGTTACTAGCCCATTGCTCCCGGCATTTTAGTCGCCTTATACGACACGCATGGCTTACGGAGGAAAGATTCTTTTCCACTTCCCCATGGACAATAGAAGAAATAAAGAGGAACAAGAGCTATTTAGAAAAGGGAGAAAAAACCTAGTTGTATGTATATATATATATGCATGTGCGTGTCTATGAAGTGTGACCAAACTGTAAGTAGGAGTAGCAAGATATCCCTGTTATCTAGTTTGTTTATGAGACAGAAAAAGACACCAGCTTCTTAAATCTCTCAAATCAGCCTTTGCTGGCTTTAAATTCACTAACATCAACACTCGTTGCAGGCATTTTCTTTACAAGATCGTCATGCAACTGCCTTGCCTTTTCACAAATTATCAACTGCATAACACTATCTCCTGCTAATTGTTTCTCATTGATCCACACCAACAATAACTTCTCAACATCTTTGAGCACTTGCAATCTCATTTTTGTGAGCATATTTACCCCTTTTGCAACAACAGCTTCCTTGATTTCTTTTTTCTTTGCCACAATGGAAGTGATGGTTGTATGGGCTTTGTTATACAACCTTGCAAGCTCTGCATCACGCACTCCACCTTCATGTTTTTCAATGATGTCTTTCTTGAATTTTATTGTGCTTCTCACCTTCTTCACCAAAGGCCTGGAACAAGGAGCTTTCTTTGGAGCCATACATCTTACGAGCCACCGTGTTTGACATATATATACTCATAAATTCTAGCGGCTTCGAATCAAGCAGGAGAAAGCTGGTAGGCTCACATGTGAGAGAATGGGTCTGTGTGGTCAGTGTACACCATAT
Source organism: Cherax quadricarinatus (assembly GCF_038502225.1). NCBI lineage: Eukaryota > Metazoa > Arthropoda > Malacostraca > Decapoda > Parastacidae > Cherax > Cherax quadricarinatus. The sequence goes on from NC_091299.1 coordinate 7,854,428, forward strand.
AAAAAATCCTGCAGCACGCTGTGCATAATGAGAAAAAAACTCCGATTTTTTTTTTTTTTTAATTAAAATGCCGAATTTGTGGTCTATTTTCGTATAATATTTATGGTTGTATTCTCGTTTTCTTGGTCTCATTTGATAGAATGGAAAACATATTATAGAAATAGAGGTGATTTTGATTGGTTTTACTATGAAAAGAACCTTGAAATGGAGCTCAAAGTAGGGGAAGTGTTTGATTTTTGCCGATGTTCAAAAGTAAAAAAATGATGTCATTTTTGCAATAAATGTCCAAGTAGCCATTCTCATATGCAGTCATGAATGGGTTGACATTATTTATACAATTATTACAATATTGCAGTAGTCTGCATAACAGTAAATCTTCTATTTTTTGTTTGAATAAATATTCAAAATAGAAAGCAAGAGTAATATCAGAGGGGCCTGGAGATGTGACTGATGAACAAAGAAAACGCTATTTTAGAGCCAGGAATGTCTGCATTGTTCATTCCGGACCCTATTTTTAAATTGTCGTATTTCTTAATTTTCGTGAAATTGGCCAAATTGCAAATTTCTACACGTTATTGGGTAGTTGAAATTGGTAAATGGGCAGTTTCTTCTACTCAGTCGATAGAAAAAATGGAGTTCTAAAGAAATAGCTATGAATTTGGTTGACTGGCACAATGGAATTAGCCGGAAATAGGGCTCAAAGTGGGCGAAATTGCCGATTCGTAAATATCGCCGAGGTCGCTAACTTCACGAGAGTGTAATTCCATCAGTTTTCCATCAAATTTCATTCTTTGGTGTCATTACAACCAGGAAACGATTTTCTATCATTTCATGAGAAAAAAATAATTTTTTACTTTTTCATAAATTTTGCGACACCAGGAGACACCTCGGGATTTGGGGTTGCGACAGTCAAGGGGTTAACAGTTTCAAGCATTAAAACGAATGGAATATTATGAAATGTATCGTATGAACGCATGGGATCGTCCTCACTCGGTGATAAGCAATGGCACTGGCTGGGAATGGAGTGTGGGGGTGCTCGGGGGCCATGCATACGCGTCTGGGACAAACGACTGTTTGTGAGTCAAATGAGGATTCACGAGTCAATGTTTTGATGAAAAAAAAAGTTCCAATTTTCAGAAATTACGACTTCTGATGCTTACGAAAAACGAGGGTCCACTGTGTAAGTTTACATAATTAAGGAACAACATGAGTGAGCATTCTTTAAGAATAGTTGTAGCCTTCATCATTTCAGATTCCATCAAAGTGTATGTCCTATCAGTGATGGTGTGTGGGCTCACAATCTGTATTACATCACTGACATCAATGAGAAGTTGATCTGGTTTCTGAGGACACACATACGAGCATGTGGGTCCGTGGGGGTGAAGGAACCTCGGTAATATTTCATCTCTTTCCAGTTTCACCTGTAGGGTACAGGCAAGACACCAGTGATCATCATACACTGCAATGCAGAAACCTTACATTGATCCTATTGGGATCTTGCCACTTTGAAGAATGGTCACACTTTTGAGGAGGAGTAGGGTCTGACTTCAATCAGTTCTACACTGACTGACTTCACAGCATGAATCTTTTGGGTTCCTAAAAAAAAAATGTGTAAACTTATGTTTCCACATCAAATGGCATTCGTCCGCTCACATCTGGAGAACGATAGAAGTCGATAATTTTGGAAGTGATATCACTGTGAAAATGTTTCCTCAAATGTGGATTTGGTGTTGAAAACACCCCCATCTCTCTCGTCAAAATGTTTGCTTGCCTAGCCATGTAATCTGTGCACTTAAATTCATCCATAATTTTTTTCTATTCCAGGATTTCAGTAGGATACTGAGAATGGTCAGTTTTTCACATCAGTTCGTCACTTCATTGAATTTTTCTTTTAAGCTGTGCAGTTATTTCACACTGTGTCATCAGTGCCACTGGAGGAAATTGACTGTCCAGTTAATAGTTCGTTTTCATTTTGCTGCTGCTTTCACCTTTGTAAACTTCAGCTTTGAATAATGTAGGCTCTTAGATACATACTCTACATTTCTCTACCGGCATCTGATCATCTGTGGCCATTAATTTATTGATGTTACTAGACTCAATCTCCATATCAACCAATGAAACTGTCACTTGCTGGTCCCTAGGCTGAAGCAGAGTAATGATGTTGGGTGGGATGAATTTAATTAACAAAGTTAAATTCTGCCTCCTGAGATTGGGCAAGTCCTGGATCATGCACTGGTGCATTATTCAACAATAACAGTGTCTTTAACCCTTTCAGGGTTTCGGCCGTACTAGTATGGCTTACGCACCAGTGTCCATGATGTGTAAGTAAGTAAGTAAGTAAGTAAGTAAATTTATTCAGGTATACACAATACAGTTACATAGAATTATCATACATAGCAGCATATGTGTAGAGAACCTAGGATAACCCAAAAAAGTCAGACAGAGTGACTTATTTCCATTGGGGTCCTTTTACCTTATTATTATAATATAAAGGTTATAATATTTTCTTATTATTCTATAATGAAGATAACATCTTATTATCATACTAAAAAGACTATCTACTACACGAGGGTCATTAAGACTATCTACAATACGAGGGTCATTAAGACTATCTACTAGTACGCATGAGCTCTAGCGCCTTCAAATCTAGTGAGAGAAAGCTGGTAGGCCTACATATGAAAGAATGGGTCTATGTGGTCATTGTCCGCAGTATAAAAAAAATCCTGCAGCAGACAGTGCATAATGAGAAAAAAAAATCTTTGACCGTGTTTTTGGATTAAAACAGCGACTTTGCACTATATTTTCGAATGGTATTTATTGTTGTATTCTAGTTTTCCTGGTCTCATTGTATAGAATGGAAGACATGTTACAGAAATTGAGATAATTTTGACTGGTTTTACAATGAAAAGTACCTTGAAATTGAGCTCAAAATAGCAGAAATGTTCGATTTTTACCAAAGTTCAAAAGTAAACAAATCGTGCTAAGCATCCAATACACGTCAACTGGTGAGTCTAATATTCTTTCACAAGTGCGCCGATATTATTTATACCATTTCTACACTAATGTAGTAGTCTGCATAACAGTAAATCTTATTTTTTTTGTGAGAATAAAAATACAAAGTGGAAAGCAAAAGAAATGTAAGAGGGGCCTGGGGACGTGACTAATGAACAGACGAAATTTTATTTTAGTGCCAGGAATGTCTTCCTTGTTTATTCTGGACCCTGTTTGGAAATTGGCATCTTTTGAAATTTGTGTGAAATTGGCAAAATTGCTAAATTCTGACCACTGTACTGGATAGTTGAAATCGGTAAATTGGTGGTTTCTTGTACTCATTCGATAGAAAAATGGAGTTCTAGCGGAATAGTTATGATGTTTGTCGACTAGTACATTGGAATTGCCCTAAAATAGGGCTCAAAGTGGGCAAAATCGCTGATGCGTAAACATCGCCGAGACCGCTAACTTCGCGAGAGCATAATTCCATAAGTTTTCCATCAAATTTCATACTTTTGGTGTCATTATGATATGGAAAAGATTCTCTATCTTTTCATAAGAAAAAAATAATTTTTTTTTTTTAAATTTGGGGGACCCTGAGAACAAGTCTCTGAGAGGGCCTGTGGACCCTGAATGGGTTAAAGTAAGTTTGTTGCTCTGCAGATAGCAGAATTGTCTTGTCACCTAGAACACACCCAGCCTGCCTTTGGATACTTTTTTTTTTTTTTTATGCTCTGAGGGTTTTCTTAGTGGTAAACAAACATAGGCTTTAGCTTGAAATCTCTGGAGGCATTGGCACTTAACAGCAGAGTAAGCCTATCTGTCGTAGGCTTATACCCAGGCAGAGTTGCCTCCTCCTTTGTGATGAATGTTTGCCTGGGCATTCTTTTCCAGAAGAGCACTGCCTTGTCCACATTATTGAGGAAGATAACTCTCTACCATAACAGGCGCTTCAAACTGTAGCTGAAGGCTTTCAGCAGCTTCCTTATTGACCCTGGAAGCCTCACTAGATCTCGCAACACTTTTATTATCAGCCTATTTCTTGAAACCCTCCAACTGCCCTTTGTGAGCTTTAAAATCGTCATATAGAGTAGCATCACTACTTGAGGGTGAATTATGTTTTAAATCATCATAAATATAATAATAATATAATATAGATATTTCTACAAGTTCATGTACAAGGTATACAGGCCTAGCTGACATCAATGACATACTACTATATAGAAAACCCCTTGTTATAAGAACATAAGAAAGAAGGAACACTGCAAAAGGCCTACTGGTCCATGCGAGGCAGGTCCAATTCCCCTACTGGCTTAAGCTCACTGACCTAGTGAGGTCAGACACGTCATTTAAAGGAGGAGCACAGCATCTAACCTAGTAGCACAAGCTAGTTAGGGCCAACTCAAACCCATCCACACCCACTCATGTATTTATCCAACCTATTTTTAAAACTACACAGCGTCTTAGCTTCTATGACGGTACTCGGGAGTTTGTTCCACTCATCCACAACTTTATTACCAAACCAGTGCTTTCCTATATCCTTCCTGAATCTGAATTTTTCCAATTTACAACCATTGCTGCGAGTCCTGTCTATATTAGATATTTTTAGCACACTATGTATTTACATCCCCTTTATTAATTCCTGTTTTCCATTTATACACCTCAATCATATCCCCCCTAATTCTATGCCTTTCTAGAGAGTGCAGATTCAGGGCCCTCAGTCTATCCTCATAGGGAAGATTTCTGATACATGGAATCAACTTTGTCATCTTGCTTTGTACGTTTTCCAGTGCATTTTTATCCATTCTGTAATACGGTGACCAGAACTGTGCAGCATAGTCTAAATGAGGCCTAATCAAAGATATAGAGCTGAAGAACAACCTGAGTACTTCTGTTATTTATACTTCTTGCTATAAAGCCAAGGATTCTGTTAACTTTATTGCGAACGCTTATGCACTGTTGTCATGGTTTCAGATTACTGCTAACCAGAACTCCTAAATCCTTTTTTTGCAATCCGTAATATTAAGATCTGCATTATTTAGTTTGTGTGGCATGGTTATTTGCCTGTCCAACATTTAGAACTTTGCATTTGTCTATATTAGACTGCATCTGCCACTTCTCCGACCACTGCATCAGTCTATTCAAATCATCCTTGGGTGCTCAAATCTCCTCATTAGAATGAATTGGACGGCAGAGCATTTCAGGCAAATTAGGTCAGTTTTGTCCCAGGATGCGACCCACACCAGTCGACTAACACCCAGGTACCCATTATTACTGATGGGTGAACATAGACAACCGGTGTAAGGAAACACACCCAATGTTTCCACCCCTTTTCCACCCCCCTTGCCATGTGAAATGAGAGCTATGCCACCAGGCCATGGTGCATACTCAGATATCTTGCAGGCTCTATCTCCCTTTAACTGCTTCCATCTCTTATAATTTCTGTCTTTGTTCAGGAGCCTAAATTTGTCAGCCATTTTAATGCTCAATTCTTTATATCTCTTTTTGCTTGATAATGGTAAAGATGGTTAATTGTAGAAAGGCATGCTCACACTAATTGACTAAATTCTAACTCCATGTTTTTTCAAAATTTTTTTGCTTGATCTTTAGAGAAATTGCCTGTGTACTGCTTACTTTAGGGTCCATGATGACTTGGTAACACAAAAGATGACATAATTAAATCATAAATTCAGTTATGATAGACAAATAATCCAGAGTTGGTGTAGGCAACACACAAGGTAGCTTCAGACTGAAGAGGAAACTGTAAACTGTAGTACTACAAACCCTGCTATTGGCTAAGATGCTACCCCTATAGACATTCATTTCCATCACTGATTGACTGCTAAAGTTAGCCCCCCCCATCCCCCACTGATGCTCATAATGGCTCAGATGCTACCCAAGAGACGAGCTACTGCATTGCTCGCATATTGTATCTCAAATTTTTCATCACAACTCAAAACTATCATAATTCAAGGGCCACTATATATGCAATATATGGAGCATTTTATTAATTTTTACAAGACAGTTGAGCCTTGTCAACTTTTAGATTCTAATTGAAATTTTGGTTTACCATCTTGTGGGTAAGGAAAATTAAATCATTAGTGTAATGTAAAGACTTAGAAATGGGGGTTGAAAAGTTTTATGCTACATAATAAGCAAACAGTATGGAGGAGACCTAGAATAAAGTATACCAATGTTAGAGATGAGAATCCATTAACCACTGACTGTTATTTCAGGAAGCCCAGGTCAAACTAAATGATTACTTCCAAGAGTTCCATGAGAAATTCGTCGAGACTAAACAAGCCTTTCAAGTGTTCAAAACTAAAAGTTTTTTCTACCCAGATCCAGACTTTATCAGGACATTTACTAAATCAATAAAACAGGTAAGACTGGTGGCTTGTTACAACCCTTTCACGGCATCATGTGTTACCCAGTTAATTCCCAACAATTGTTACTTCCCCATAAATTGAGGAAAGTGGTCAAATTAGCATTGACATTTACTGCATTTTATTAGGAAGAGATCACAAGTATTATCCTTAAAAGTGAAAAAATAAGCTGAAAATGTTGAATTTACATAAGTTTTTTATAATGATACTTGAGTTAGATATTTGAAATAATGTAGTAAACCTTTGATTTAACTGGCCTCAGTTTATCCCTTTGAGGATCAGTGATATAGTTCTGTGGTTTTGAACTCTGGGTCAGTGCCATAGAATTACGTCATAAGCTTGGCTCGGCTCAGATATGCTGTGAGGGGTAAATTTTGGATTAGATATTAGAAAATGGGTTTGTGTGGCGAGTGTGCACCATTATGCACTGCCCCATGCAGTGCATGATGGTTCAGCACTGAACATTGTGTTATTTTCATTTACCCTTTAGAAGACTGTTGACATCTGAAATTTTTGTCATACTGAGGTAACTTCCACGTTTATTTGGTATTGTCTACTAAAGATGATACAAAGCTATGGTTAATGTTCTTATGTATGTCTGATATGAGGATGAGAAGCAGTGCTTTTGTTACTGAACTTTTTAATTGCAGAGACTGGGATTTGTTTTGGTTACTACCACACTTTGTGATCTGTTGCTAGAAATTGGAGTATCCATTTCCATACTTTTGTGCTGTTACTCCTTAGGTGTATTAAATGGCATTACAAAATCCACATGAATTACTGACTATATACTAGACAGTACTGTGTATAAATGTCATTGCAGATTGAGAGTGAAGTGAAGGAAATGGGTGGCAGCCTCAGCAGACTGATTGGTAATCAGCTTGGAACGCATACACAGAAGACTGTTTTAAACTCTATGGAAGATGTCAAACCTGAGTCTCATGTGTTACACACTGTTTCAGATGAGCTTACATCAGAGCATGCAGGTATTTAGCTGTTTATTCCAGGTATCCCATGTCTATACTGCTTTGCCTTCATGCCCAGTGAACCATCACTAGAATAACAACTTTATGGTAGTCTGTGTATTATTATACCAGTAGTAGACAATGTTGTTTGTTTTTTTAACCCGTTCAGCTTTTTTTTTTTTTTTTTTCATCTTCTCACCTTGGTTGTCTGCACTGCCAGCTGCGTAAGCTTTAAGTACTATTTGGTTGCCCTCATCATTCAAGAAAGCTAAGCAAAAGGAATGGTGATAGGATGGGATTGCTTCTTGCATGGCATATAGGTCATATGCAAAAGGAAAAACTTGTGTGCATAACTAAAACAACAGAGGAGTCAGTTGTTATTAATGAGTTGGTTATTTGACCACTGTATGAGTGACCACTTCAAATGCTTATGGATATGTTATCTCTTAGGCAAAAGGATGTTAGAAACATCTTGGGAAACTAGTTTACTGCACAACTTTCCACATCCAGACAGTTAGTGTATGAGGGAATTCAACCAGAGTCCCCGGTTGGTCATGTCTTTTCACCTTCACAGTCAAAAGCAAAATGACCAACCAGCAAGAACAATCTCAACATTGACAGTTTTATAAATTGTTATTGGATAGTTATATGAACCGAATCAGTGAAAGCTAGGATCAGTTGGGCAGCCTAGTTAGTCCCTTAATAAATTCCCCAACGATGTTGAAGTGTGCAAGAAAGGTATAAAATACCGACAGTATGAAAGTTAAGACACATGTGCAACATCTGGATATCTTTATCGTAGATGTTTTGCCATCCAGTGGCTTTATCAATACAGATTCTAGGACATAAGAAGACAGTAGAACTATATACAAAAGATGAGGTAATCTACAATTACCGCTAGGAATTCAAGAATCCTACCTCCTCAGCTATGATACATATAAACCAGGGGTGCCTTTTCAGAGAAATTCCCACAGTTTTGAGGGTTTGTTTCCCAGTGACTTTGGTGCTTCAGATTTTGTCTGCATGTACATTCCTTTCAAGAATGACGCCTGCCCTCCATTCACTTTTAATTATCCTACATCAGATGGCTATATGGAGGCTTGACACTCTGGAGTCTGCTTTCTGTGGGAATGTTAAGGAAAGTACAGTGGTACCCCGAGTTTCGAACTTAATCCGTTCCAGGGGCTAGTTCTAAAGTCGCAATGTTCGAAACTCAAAGCAATATTTCCCATAAGCAATAATGTACACCCAGTTAATCCGCTTCAGACCCACAGAAATATTCACAAAAAATTAATTTTTTAAAGAATATAGTTTTACTTGCACAAAACATTTATAAATAAATATAGTACTTAAATGAGTAACGAAATAGATAAATAAACATTTAAAATAACATTTACCTACCTTTATTGAAAACTTGTTGGTATCTGGAAGATAAGGAGGAAGAGGAGAGAGAGGAAGGACTTATTATTGCCTCCACCACCACAGCGCACTGTCTCGTATTTTTGTACAATTTCTTTCTTCACTTCTATGGTGTTTCTCACTTTCTTTACCAAAGGGCTTATTTCACAGTCACAATCAATAAACAAGCCACTAAACACAATGAATTTATTGTGAAATGTTTGGATGAGCATGCAGGGTAATGTTCATTCAAGGATAAATAAAGCTAGACTGGCTCACGATGCCTGCATGGGCGGGCGGACAGGTCTTGTATGCAGTTCGAGACACAGGGCACATTCAATTCTTGGGACAAAATTGGTGCGAAAAAAGAGGTCGAAACTTGAAGCATTCGATAGTCGATGACTTCGAAACTCGGGGTTCTGCTGTATTTCAGTTAATAAAACTAGCCAGCTCAGAAAACTAGCCAGTTAATAAAACTAGCTAGCTCAGAAAACTAGCCAGCTCAGAAAACAAATTGGCTCTTCTAAGCTAACCTTGATGCACTAATCACAAACCTGAGCTCATTTAGTCTGTTATGTAAGGCTTTTTGAAATCTTAATCAATATTATTATTATATTAACACACTGGCCGATTCCCACCAAGGCAGGGTGGCCCGAAAAAGAAAAACTTTCACCATCATTCACTCCATCACTGTCTTGCCAGAAGGGTGCTTTACACTACAGTTTTTAAACTGCAACATTAACACCCCTCCTTCAGAGTGCAGGCACTGTACTTCCCATCTCCAGGACTCAAGTCCGGCCTGCCGGTTTCCCTGAATCCCTTCATAAATGTTACTTTGCTCACACTCCAACAGCACGTCAAGTATTAAAAACCATTTGTCTCCATTCACTCCTATCAAACACGCTCACGCATGCCTGCTGGAAGTCCAAGCCCCTCGCACACAAAACCTCCTTTACCCCCCTCCCTCCAACCTTTCCTAGGCCGACCCCTACCCCGCCTTCCTTCCACTACAGACTGATACACTCTTGGAGTCATTCTGTTTCGCTCCATTCTCTCTACATGTCCGAACCACCTCAACAACCCTTCCTCAGCCCTCTGGACAACAGTTTTGGTAATCCCGCACCTCCTCCTAACTTCCAAACTATGAATTCTCTGCATTATATTCACACCACACATTGCCCTCAGACATGACATCTCCACTGCCTCCAGCCTTCTCCTCGCTGCAACATTCATCCCCCATGCTTCACACCCATATAAGAGCGTTGGTAAAACTATACTCTCATACATTCCCCTCTTTTCCTCCAAGGACAAAGTTCTTTGTCTCCACAGACTCCTAAGTGCACCACTCACTCTTTTTCCCTCATCAATTCTATGATTCACCTCATCTTTCATAGACCCATCTGCTGACATGTCCACTCCCAAATATCTGAATACGTTCACCTCCTCCATACTCTCTCCCTCCAATCTGATATTCAATCTTTCATCACCTAATCTTTTTGTTATCCTCATAACCTTACTCTTTCCTGTATTCACCTTTAATTTTCTTCTTTTGCACACCCTACCAAATTCATCCACCAATCTCTGCAACTTCTCTTCAGAATCTCCCAAGAGCACAGTGTCATCAGCAAAGAGCAGCTGTGACAACTCCCACTTTGTGTGTGATTCTTTATCTTTTAACTCCACGCCTCTTGCCAAGACTCTCGCATTTACTTCTCTTACAACCCCATCTATAAATATATTAAACAACCACGGTGACATCACACATCCTTGCCTAAGGCCTACTTTTACTGGGAAAAAATTTCCCTCTTTCCTACGTACTCTAACTTGAGCCTCACTATCCTCGTAAAAACTCTTCACTGCTTTCAGTAACCTACCTCCTACACCATACACTTAAGAACATAAGAACATAAGAACGAAGGAACACTGCAGAAGGCCTACTGGCCCATGCGAGGCAGGTCCAAGTCTCCTACCGGCTTAAGCCAATGCACCCAACCTAGTCAGGTCAGGTCACATTGACTTAAGGGAGGAACACGGCAACAGACCTGGTAGCACAAGCTATCAGGTCTAACTCACACCCACCCACATCCACTCATGTATTTATCCAACCTATTTTTAAAGCTACACAACGTTCTGGCCTCTATAACGGTACTTGGGAGTTTGTTCCACTCATCCACAACTCTATTACCAAACCAGTACTTTCCTATATCCTTCCTGAATCTGAATTTTTCCAACTTAAAACCATTGCTGCGAGTCCTGTCTAGGCTAGATATTTTCAGCACACTATTTACATCCCCTTTATTTATTCCTGCCTTCCATTTATACACCTCAATCATATCCCCCCTAATTCTACGTCTTTCTAGAGAGTGCAGATTCAGGGCCCTTAGTCTATCCTCATAGGGAAGGTTTCTGATACATGGGATCAACTTTGTCATCCTCCTTTGTACATTTTCCAGAGAATTTATATCCATTCTGTAATAAGGTGACCAAAACTGTGCAGCATAATCTAAATGAGGCCTAACCAAGGATGTATAGAGTTGAAGAACAACCTGAGGACTCCTATTATTTATGCTTCTTGATATGAAGCCAAGGATTCTATTAGCTTTATTGCGAACACTTATGCACTGTTGTCTTGGTTTCAGATTACTGCTAACCAGAACTCCTAAATCTTTTTCGCAATCCATAATATTAAGATCTACATTATTTAGTTTATATGTGGCATGGTTATTGTCCTGTCCAACATTTAGAACTTTGCATTTGTCTATATTAAACTGCATCTGCCACTTCTCCGACCACTGCATCAGTCTATTCAAATCTTCCTGGAGTGCTCGAATGTCCTCGTCAGAATGAATTCGACGGCCTATTTTGGTGTCATCGGCAAACTTGCCGATGTCGCTCTTTATGCCCTCATCTATGTCGTTTATGTAGATTGTGAACAGCAGGGGGCCCAACACTGACCCCTGTGGAACACCGCTCGTGACACTTCCCCACTCTGATTTCTCCCCATTTATGCAAACTCTCTGCTGCCTATTTGTCAACCATGCCTCTATCCAGGAAAAAATTTCTCCTCCTATTCCATGTGCTTTAATTTTCCTCAATAGTCTCTGATGTGGGACCCTGTCAAAAGCCTTACTGAAGTCCATATACACAATATCATATTCATTACCATGATCTACCTCCTCAAATACCTTAGTGAAAAAAGTTAATAAATTCGTAAGGCAGGAACGCCCCTTTGTAAAACCATGCTGAGATTCGTTGATTAATTTATGCTTTTCAAGGTGGCTACGAACTGCCTCGGCAATTATTGATTCCACTTGCAACATCTGCCACATGCCCCCCTATCCACCCTGTCATACGCCTTTTCCAAATCCATAAATGCCACAAAGACCTCTTTAGCCTTATCTAAATACTGTTCACTTACATGTTTCACTGTAAACACCTGGTCCACACCCCCCCTACCTTTCCTAAAGCCTCCTTGTTCATCTGCTATCCTATTTTCCGTCTTACTCTTAATTCTTTCAATTATAACTCTACCATACACTTTACCAGGTATACTCAACAGACTTATCCCCCTATAATTTTTGCACTCTCTTTTGTCCCCTTTGCCTTTATACAAAGGAACTAAGCATGCTCTCTGCCAATCCCTAGGTACCTTACCCTCTTCCATACATTTATTAAATAATTGCACCAACCTCTCCAAAACTATATCCCCACCTGCTTTTAACATTTCTATCTTTACCCCGTCAATCCCGGCTGCCTTACCCCCTCTCATTTTAACTACTGCCTCACGAACTTCCCCCACACTCACAACTGGCTCTTCCTCACTCCTACAAGATGCTATTCCTCCTTGCCCTATACACGAAATCACAGCTTCCCTATCTTCATCAACATTCAACAATTCCTCAAAATATTCCCTCCATCTTCCCAATACCTCTGACTCTCCATTTAATAACTCTCCTCTCCTATTTTTAACTGGCAAATCCATTTGTTCTCTAGGCTTCCTTAACTTGTTAATCTCACTCCAAAACTTTTTCTTATTTTCAACAAAATTTGTTGATAACATCTCACCCACTCTCTCATTTGCTCTCTTTTTACATTGCTTCACCACTCTCTTAACCTCTTTCTTTTTCTCCATATACTCTTCCCTCCTTGCATCACTTCTACTTTTTAAAAACTTCTCATATGCTAACTTTTTCTCCCTTACAATTCTCTTTACATCCATCCACCAATCGCTCCTCTTCCCTCCCGCACCCACTTTCCTGTAACCACAAACTTCTGCTGAACACTCTAACACTACATTTTTAAACCTTCCCCATACCTCTTCGACCCCATTGCCTATGCTCTCATTAGCCCATCTATCCTCCAATAGCTGTTTATATCTTACCCTAACTGCCTCGTCTTTTAGTTTATAAACCTTCATCTCTCTCTTCCCTGATGCTTCTATTCTCCTTGTATCCCATCTACCTTTTACTCTCAGTGTAGCTACAACTAGAAAGTGATCTGATATATCTGTGGCCCCTCTATAAACATGTACATCCTGAAGTCTACTCAACAGTCTTTTATCTACCAATACATAATCCAACAAACTACTGTCATTTCGCCCTACATCATATCTTGTATACTTATTTATCCCCTTTTTCTTAAAAGTATGTATTACCTATAACTAAATCCCTTTCTATACAAAGTTCAATCAAAGGGCTCCCATTATCATTTACACCTGGCACCCCAAACTTACCTACCACACCCTCTTTAAAAGTTTCTCCTACTTTAGCATTCAGGTCCCCTACCACAATTTTACTCTCACTTGGTTCAAAGGTTCCTATACATTCACTTAACATCTCCCAAAATCTCTCTCTCCTCTACATTCCTCTCTTCTCCAGGTGCATACAGGCTTATTATGACCCACTTTTTGCATCAAACCTTTACTTTAATCCACATAATTCTTGAATTTACACATTCATATTCGCTTTTCTCCTTCCATAACTGATCCTTCAACATTACTGCTACCCCTTCCTTAGCTCTAACTCTCTCAGATACTCCAGATTTAATCCCATTTATTTCCCCCCACCGAAACTCCCCTACCCGCTTCTGCTTTGTTTCGCTTAGGGCCGCCATGACATCCAACTTCTTTTCATTCATAACATCAGCAATCATCTGTTTCTTGTCATCAGCACTACATCCACACACATTCATGTATCCCAGTTTTATAAAGTTTTTCTTCTCTTTTTTTAGTAAATGTCTACAGGAGAAGGGTTTACTAGCCCATTGCTCCCGGCATTTTAGTCGCCTCATACGACACGCATGGCTTACGGAGGAAAAATTCTTTTCCACTTTCCCATGGACATTAGAAGAAATAAAGAAGAACAAGAGCTATTTAGAAAAAAGAGAAAAATCTAGATGTACGTATATATATATATATGCATGTTCGTGTCTGTGAAGTGTGACCAAAGTGTAAGTAGGAGTAGCAAGATATCCCTGTTATCTAGTGTGTTTATGAGACAGAAAAAGAAACCAGCAATCCTACCATCATGCAAAACAGTTACAGGTTTCTGTTTCACAGTCATCTGGCAGGACGGTAGTACTTCCCTGGGTGGTTGCTATCTACCAACCTACTACCTACTGTTCTGTTCTGTTCTGTTTGTGTGTTATATATACAGGTCAGCCATCACTAATCCGGCAATCAGTTATCCGGTTCCATCACTAATTGGCACTAATTTCTGCTAGTATGATTTTGAATTTCATAATTATACTGACTCAAATTTCATCATTATACTACTCAGAAATTGTGCAGATGGTTGTAGATCCACAGCAGCAAGCCAGTGGAGGAGAAAGCAGTGATGAAAGTGAGGAAGATGTAGCAATGTCTCTATTGATAGGTTAATTAAGTGTATTCTAACCTAACCACTCTTTAATCCTGCAAACTCACTAATCCGGCACATTACAGGTCCCAACGATGTTGGACTAGTGATGGCCGACCTGTATTGGTTATTTATGTTTACTTTTTTTTGTTGTTTGTTTACAGATCTCATTAATTTTTGTGTGTGAATGTATACCTCCATATGAGGTCTCTTGAACAAGCAGTTTGATTTCAGCCATTTTTTTTCTTTGCGTTGTCAGTAAACTTGAGAAAAACGTAAGTGTTTTTTACTTAAACCAGTTATCAGAAAAAAAAAATATTTTCCTTATGAACTTGAGTTTTTAAAAGAGTAGGAAAGATATTAATGATGATATGTAATAATTTTTATATAGGGGGGTTGCCTGAGACATAAAAATTATTTCAAGGGTTCCACAAGGTTAAAAAGGTTGAGAAATGCTGCCTTAACCTTTTGACTGTATTGGTCGTATATATACGTCTTACGAGCCAGTGTTTCGGACATATTAATACACATAAAGTCAAGCGGCTTCAAATCAAGCAGGAGAAAGCTGGTAGGCACACATGTGAGAGAATGGGTCTGTGTGGTCAGTGTGCACCACATAAAAAAAATCCTGCAGCACGCAGTGCATAATGAGAAAAAAACTGACCAGTTTTTTGGATTAAAACTCCGACTTTGAGGTGTATTTTCGTATAGTATTTATCGTTGTATTCTCGTTTTCATGGTCTCAGGTGATAAAATGGAAAACATGTTACAGAAATAAAGATGATTTTGATTAGTTTCATGATGAAAACGACCTTGAAATTTAGCTCAAAGTAGCGGAAATGTTCGATTTTTACCAGTGTTCAGGAGTAAGCAAATTACACCACACGTCCAATACACGTCAGCTGGGGAGTCTGATATTCTTTCACTAGTGCACTGATATTATTTATACCATTTTTACAATAATGCAGTAGTCTGCATAACAGTAAATTTTGTATTTTTTGTATGAATAAATAATAAAAATAGAAAGCAGTAGTAATATAAGAGGGGCTTAGAGATGTGACTAATGAACAGAGGATATGTTATTTTAGTGCCAAGAATGTCTACATTGTTTATTCTGGACCCTATTTTGAAATTGGCATCTTTTTTAATTTGCGTGAAATTGGCCAAATTGCCAATTTCTGACTACTTTATTGGGTAGTTCAATCGCTAAATGGGCAGTTTCTTGTACTCAACGGATAGAAAAAATAAAGTTCTAAAGAAATAGCTATGAGTTTGGTCAACTGGAACAACAGAATTGGCCAAAAACAGAGATCAAAGCCAGCGAAATCGCTGATGCGTATATGTCGCTGAGACCGCTAACTTCGGGGGAGCATAATTCCGTGAGTTTTTGACCAAATTTCGTACTTTTGGTGTCATTACCATCGGGAAAAGATTCTCTATCATTTCATAAGAAGAAATAATTTTTTATTTTTCCAAAAATTTTGCGACATAGAATGACAGTTGCAGAAAGGGGTTTGCCACAGTCAAAGGGCTAAACAGTGGGATAGTTTTGAAATGCTTCTGTATTGTTTGATTATACAGTCAGTATCATGAAGCTCCATATTATACAGTCAGCTCTCATGAAGCTCCAAATTATAGTCAGCTCTCACGATGCTCCAGATTATACAGTTGCTCTCGTGAAGCTCCAAATTATACAGTCAGCTCTCACGAAGCTCCAAATTATACAGTTGCTCTCATGAAGCTCCAGATTATACAGTCAACTCTCATGAAGCTCCAAATTATACAGTCAGCTCTCATGAAGCTCCAAATTATACAGTCAGCTCTCGTGAAGCTCCTCTGCGTAGTACAATTTTTCATAAATTCGGTTGAAAAAGTACAGTATATCTGAAATTGAATAGCGTATATTATGAAGGCCTTGCCATGTGTTGTTCAGTTTTTGATATACGTACAAATACATACATTCTTTTTAATCGCATTTATAAAAAATTTGCACTGTACAGTGTATTGAGAAACTTTGTAAGTGTAATGGCTGTAATTAATATTAGAAAAATGTCACGATGGCAAGGAAAGTGATTAGACGATAATGAAAACTTTGAAAATAAGGGAGGTGGTGCCATTGGTGACACTGTTAAAATTGCTTGTGCTTTTTTGCTTTAGAGTATTGTTCAGTGTTGACAGTTCCATTCAGGAAAGGAGAGATATTAGAGCTGGAACAGATTCATTGATCATTTAAGGCTTGCATAAAGCCATTACAGCATTTTAAGTTATTAGGAATGCTTCATTATCTTCAGTAGGTACTTGTAGTGGGGTAGAGAGGGATGCACAATAATATATGCGTGAAAGGTGCTTGAGGGCCTGGTCCTAAATCTGCACATGTCTATAACATACTGGAGTAAGAGAAAAAGGATAATGTTCAGAATAGTCAGTGAATGGCAGAGGCATTGTAGACACAGTAATGAACACTATCAATATCCATGGTACCAGACTCCTTAGCATCTTACCAAAGGATATCAGAAACAGCTGGAGCAAGTGTAGAGGTCTTTAAGAGAAAACTCAACAGTTTTTGCTACCAAGTGATATATCATCTAAGCTGTGATGGATATGTGGGCCAGCAGGGCGCCAGTAATAGTAGCCTGGTTTAACAGGCAAGCTCAAAACAAGCCTGGCCCAGGGCTGGGCTTCACGAGTAGGAAAACTCAAAACCCATCAAAGGTAAAGGTATACAAGTTTTCTCAGAGAAAGCTATTTTTAAGGAATGCTTCCCCAGTGCAGATCAAGGGAAGAGGTGTACGTTGTGGGTAGTTTTGTGTATATTTATACTCTTGTCTGTTTTGTATTTTTGTCTCTATATACTGTACAAAAGGAGAGCAGATGATAGAGTGGGAGAGGCACTGTCAAGAAATTTTAATGAAAATAAGAAAAAATTTGGAGTGAGTTAAACAAGTTAAGAAAGCCTAGGGAAAGTATGGATTTGTCAGTTAAAAACAGAGTAGGGGAGTTAGTAGATGGGGAGAGGGAGGTATTAGGTAGATGGCGAGAATATTTTGAGGAACCTTTAAATGTTAAGGAAGAAAGAGAGGCAGTAATTTCATGCACTGGTCAGGGAGGTATACCATCTTTTAGGAGTGAAGAAGAGCAGAATGTAAGTGTGGGGGAGGTACGTGAGGCATTACGTAGAATGAAAGGGGGTAAAGCAGCTGGAACTGATGGGATCATGACAGAAATGTTAAAAGCAGGGGGGGATATAGTGTTGGAGTGGTTGGTACTTTTGTTTAATAAATGTATGAAAGAGGGGAAGGTACCTAGGGATTGGTGGAGAGCATGTATAGTCCCTTTATATAAAGGGAAAGGGGCCAAAAGAGACTGTAAAAATTATAGAGGAATAAGTTTACTGAGTATACCAGGAAAAGTGTACGGTAGGGTTATAATTAAAAGAATTAGAGGTAAGACAGAATGTAGGATTGCGGATGAGCAAGGAGGTTTCAGAGTGGGTAGGGGATGTGTAGATCAAGTGTTTACATTGAAGCATATATGTGAACAGTATTTAGATAAAGGTAGGGAAGTTTTTATTGCATTTATGGATTTAGAAAAGGCATATGATAGAGTGGATAGAGGAGCAATGTGGCAGATGTTGCAAGTATATGGAATAGGTGGTAAGTTATTAAATGCTGTAAAGACTTTTTATGAGGATAGTGAGGCTCAGGTTAGGGTGTGTAGAAGAGAGGGAGACTACTTCCCGGTAAAAGTAGGTCTTAGACAGGGATGTGTAATGTCACCATGGTTGTTTAATATATTTATAGATGGGGTTGTAAAGGAAGTAAATGCTAGGGTGTTCGGGAGAGGGGTGGGATTAAATTTTGGGGAATCA
Source organism: Cherax quadricarinatus (assembly GCF_038502225.1). Taxonomy (NCBI): domain Eukaryota; kingdom Metazoa; phylum Arthropoda; class Malacostraca; order Decapoda; family Parastacidae; genus Cherax; species Cherax quadricarinatus. Next base: position 7,872,891 of record NC_091299.1, read on the forward strand.
AATTCAAAATGGGAATTGACACAGTTACTTTTTGCTGATGATACTGTGCTTATGGGAGATTCTAAAGAAAAATTGCAAAGGTTAGTGGATGAGTTTGGGAATGTGTGTGAAGATAGAAAGTTGAAAGCGAACATAGAAAAGAGTAAGGTGATGAGGGTATCAAATGATTTAGATAAAGAAAAATTGGATATCAAATTGGGGAGTAGTAGTATGGAAGAAGTGAATGTTTTCAGATGCTTGGGAGTTGACGTGTCGGTGGATGGATTTATGAAGGATGAGGTTAATTATAGAATTGATGAGGGAAAAAAGGTGAGTGGTGCGTTGAGGTATATCTGGAGTCAAAAAACGTTATCTATGGAGGCAAAGAAGGGAATGTATGAAAGTATAGTATTACCAACAGTCTTATATGGGTGTGAAGGTTGGGTGGTAAATGCAGCAGCGAGGAGACGGTTGGAGGCAGTGGAGATGTCCTGTTTAAGGGCAATGTGTGCTGTAAATATTATGCAGAAAATTCGGAGTGTGGAAATTAGGAGAAGGTGTGGAGTTAATAAAAGTATTAGTCAGAGGGCAGAAGAGGGGTTGTTGAGGTGGTTTGGTCATTTAGAGAGAATGGATCAAAGTAGAATGACATGGAATGCATATAAATCTATAGGGGAAGGAAGGCGGGGGTAGGGGTCGTCCTCGAAAGGGTTGGAGAGAGGGGGTAAAGGAGGTTTTGTGCGCAAGGGGCTTGGACTTCCAGCAAGCGTGCATGAGCGTGTTAGATAGGAGTGAATGGAGACAAATGGTACTTGGGACCTGACGATCTGTTGGAGTGTGAGCAGGGTAATATTTAGTGAAGGGATTCAGGGAAACCGGTTATTTTCATATAGTCGGACTTGAGTCCTGGAAATGGGAAGTACAATGCCTGCACTTTAAAGGAGGGGTTTGGGATATTGGCAGTTTGGAGGGATATGTTGTGTATCTTTATATGTGTATGCTTCTAAACTGTTGTATTCTGAGCACCTCTGCAAAAAACAGTGATAATGTGCGAGTGTGGTGAAAGTGTTGAATGATGATGAAAGTATTTTCTTTTTGGGGATTTTCTTTCTTTTTTGGGTCACCCTGCCTCGGTGGGAGACGGCCGACTTGTTGAAAAAAAAAAACACTGTACAAATACAATTTATTGTGTATAATATTTCTCTTAATTGTATCTAAATTTGTTGCATTTTTAAAACCATATCATCAGTCTCCCATCATGGTAGAATGACTAACAAAAGGAAACTTTGACTATCATTCATTCCATAGCTGTGTTGCCAGAAGTGCACTGACATCATAATTCACAATCCTTTACACATGTTGCAAATATATGTAACATTCACAACTAGGAATATGACTTAATGTTGAGGCTTTGGTTTTTCTACATGCAAGATTTGAATGTCCACCAAAATATTAAAAAAATTTCAGATGTGCTGGTGAAGGGGACTGAGACTGAAAGCATCACTCCTCCTGTATCTGAGGCAGGCAATGATGATGAAGTCTTGGGTAGTGCTCTCGTCCAGGAAGGCAATGTAAAGGTTGTAGATGTTAAAAAGAAATTAAGTTCATCAGAGAAGAAAAGAGGTAGGAAGAAATTTTTGGGAGATAATGCAGTTATACCAAAAAGACCTAGGAGGAGCCTGATGGATGAATACGTAACAGCACAAAATAAAATGAAAAGTATTTCAGAGGAACCCAGTACAAAGGAGCAGGAGGCAGAATATGAGGTACAAACCATCATGGACTTCAAAAAAAGTCAGGTGTGTATTTTTCATAGTTACTTAAAATGAGGGAAGTTGTCATTCATTAATGAACAATGAAAAGGTAAATCCCATGTGGATGGAAAATTTAAAATGAGTGGAAAGGATTTGTGTACGTCTGCTTCAGTCTGCTGAACAGGGTCTTTGAATGAGAACTGAAATGCACAGGTCCTTTCCATTCTGAGGGAAGTCATATTTTAGGAGAAGATAGCAAAGCATATATGTATCATTGGTAGCATATACCAACAGGTATGTTAATAAGGTAGTAGGTTGGTAGACAGCAACCACCCAGGGAAGTACTACCATCCTGCCAGATGACTGTGAAACAAAAACCTGTAACTGTTTTGCATGATGGTAGGATTGCTGGTTTCTTTTTCTGTCTCATAAACACGCTAGATAACAGGGATATCTTGCTACTCCTACTTACACTTTGGTCACACTTCACAGACACGCACATGCATATATATATACATACATCTAGGTTTTTCTCCTTTTTCTAAATAGCTCTTGTTGTTCTTTATTTCTTCTATTGTCCATGGGGAAGTGGAAAAGAATCTTTCCTCCGTAAGCCATGCATGTCGTATGAGGCGACTAAAATGCCGGGAGCAATGGGCTAGTAACCCCTTCTCCTGTAGACATTTACTAAAAAAGAGAAGAAGAAAAACTTTATAAAACTGGGATGCTTAAATGTGCGTGGATGTAGTGCGGATGACAAGAAACAGATGATTGCTGATGTTATGAATGAAAAGAAGTTAGATGTCCTGGCCCTAAGCAAAACAAAGCTGAAAGGGGTAGGAGAGTTTCAGTGGGGGGAAATAAATGGGATTAAATCTGGAGTATCTGAGAGAGTTAGAGCAAAGGAAGGGGTAGCAGTAATGTTAAATGATCAGTTATGGAAGGAGAAAAGAGAATATGAATGTGTAAATTCAAGAATTATGTGGATTAAAGTAAAGGTTGTATGCGAGAAGTGGGTCATAATAAGCGTGTATGCACCTGGAGAAGAGAGGAATGCAGAGGAGAGAGAGAGATTTTGGGAGATGTTAAGGGGGCAGGCGGGCAATTTTCCGCGCGCGCTCACCAAAAAATCGAAAAAATATGGAAATTGAGTTATATATACTGAAAAATAGCTCAACTCTTTGGCAACACAATGGTACCAGAATGAATGTTCTACGACGTTTCTACAAGAAATTATAGTCATTTATATCAGGTATGGTGACGGCGATGTTGGTACCGAGTCTGCTCACGGCCTATATATTTTTTGGAGTTATTTTCTTGTTTTTTATCGCCTTTTCTTGCATTATTCTTTCTAATATAATAACTGACTATTTGGCATCATAAAACAGTAGGTGGAGCTTATCGGCAGACTTAGTGACTACCGGGAACCAGACGGGAACGCTCAGCAGTGTTCCTGCTCCCGAGGTGCCAGCCAGGAATCACCCATTATTTCGCTTATATCAGCTTATATATCAACTCTACGGCTTATTTGTCTATCAGAATTGATCTAATATGATATAATAAACACTCTAAATAACATACAAACATGTTATATACTCTAGACTGAATAAAATAGGCCATAATATGGCCCAGAGATTATCGGGAATATTTCGATATAAAAGTGTAACTGGTCACCCTGTCGTCTCTGAGTAAGAGAAAACGGTGTTTAGAGGCTAACTGCACTAGAACATCAGTTTACTAAGAAATACACCCAAACAAACGCGATTTTCGCGAAAAAAATTTTTTTTTTTTTTTGAGACGGGGGCCGGCCGGCGTTCCCGGCCGATATCTCGGAAGTAACTTATTCACCTATAATTTGATGTGGGTCCTTTATTACTTAATTAAATGGAATAATATTCACAGATATTGTAGAATAATGATTTCTCTTATTTTGACCGTAGAATTTTTGGAAATATTCCAAATACTTCGGGAGTTATGTGGGAGTAAAGGGCAGATTTTTTTGCCATATTCCAGATACTAACAAACTTTATTTTTTTGTGAAATAACGATAAGGTATTTAGAGGGAAATCTTACGGTCCGAATTAGTATTATCATTGTTCTCTCGGCACCAAGTGTCCAAACCACCTTACGTAGCCGCATATAAGAGTTACATCAACATCAAGGGCATTTTCAGTAAATCAGTCTTTTCTCAGTTGTTGTTTGAGGTATATTTTTTATAAATATTTTCAAGAAAGAGTGAGAACACTTTGTCTTGTGCACCAAAACTGGAGAAAATCGGACGGTAAATAAACGAGTTACGAAATTTGCCCTGTAGCCCCCTTAAGTGAATGTATAGGAGCCTTTGAACCAAGTGAGAGTGTAATTGTGGTAAGGGACCTGAATGCTAAAGTAGGAGAAACTTTTAGAGAGGGTGTGGTAGGTAAGTTTGGGGTGCCAGGTGTAAATGATAATGGGAGCCCTTTGATTGAACTTTGTATAGAAAGGGGTTTAGTTATAGGTAATACATATTTTTAGAAAAAGAGGATAAATAAGTATACAAGATATGATGTAGGGCGAAATGACAGTAGTTTGTTGGATTATGTATTGGTAGATAAAAGACTGTTGAGTAGACTTCAGGATGTACATGTTTATAGAGGGGCCACAGATATATCAGATCACTTTCTAGTTGTAGCTACACTGAGAGTAAAAGGTAGATGGGATACAAGGAGAATAGAAGCATCAGGGAAGAGAGAGGTGAAGGTTTATAAACTAAAAGAGGAGGCAGTTAGGGTAAGATATAAACAGCTATTGGAGGATAGATGGGCTAATGAGAGCATAGGCAATGGGGTCGAAGAGGTATGGGGTAGGTTTAAAAATGTAGTGTTAGTGTTCAGCAGAAGTTTGTGGTTACAGGAAAGTGGGTGCAGGAGGGAAGAGGAGCGATTGGTGGAATGATGATGTAAAGAGAGTAGTAAGGGAGAAAAAGTTAGTATATGAGAAGTTTTTACAAAGTAGAAGTGATGCAAGGAGGGAAGAGTATATGGAGAAAAAGAGAGAGGTTAAGAGAGTGGTGAAGCAATGTAAAAAGAGAGCAAATGAGAGAGTGGGTGAGATGTTATCAACAAATTTTGTTGAAAATAAGAAAAAGTTTTGGAGTGAGATTAACAAGTTAAGAAAGCCTAGAGAACAAATGGATTTGTCAGTTAAAAATAGGAGAGGAGAGTTATTAAATGGAGAGTTAGAGGTATTGGGAAGATGGAGGGAATATTTTGAGGAATTGTTAAATGTTGATGAAGATAGGGAAGCTGTGATTTCGTGTATAGGGCAAGGAGGAATAACATCTTGTAGGAGTGAGGAAGAGCCAGTTGTGAGTGTGGGGGAAGTTCGTGAGGCAGTAGGTAAAATGAAAGGGGGTAAGGCAGCTGGGATTGATGGGATAAAGATAGAAATGTTAAAAGCAGGTGGGGATATAGTTTTGGAGTGGTTGGTGCAGTTATTTAATAAATGTATGGAAGAAGGTAAGGTACCTAGGGATTGGCAGAGAGCATGCATAGTTCCTTTGTATAAAGGCAAAGGGGATAAAAGAGAGTGCAAAAATTATAGGGGGATAAGTCTGTTGAGTATACCTGGTAGAGTGTATGGTAGAGTTATAATTGAAAGAATTAAGAGTAAGATGGAAAGTAGGATAGCAGATGAACAAGGAGGCTTTAGGAAAGGTAGGGGGTGTGTGGACCAGGTGTTTACAGTGAAACATATAAGTGAACAGTATTTAGATAAGGCTAAAGAGGTCTTTGTGGCATTTATGGATTTGGAAAAGGCGTATGACAGGGTGGATAGGGGGGCAATGTGGCAGATGTTGCAAGTGTATGGTGTAGGAGGTAAGTTACTGAAAGCAGTGAAGAGTTTTTACGAGGATAGTGAGGCTCAAGTTAGAGTATGTAGGAAAGAGGGAAATTTTTTCCCAGTAAAAGTAGGCCTTAAACAAGGATGTGTGATGCCACTGTGCTTGTTTAATATATTTATAGATGGGGTTGTAAGAGAAGTAAATGCGAGGGTCTTGGCCAGAGGCGTGGAGTTAAAAGATAAAGAATCACACACAAAGTGGGAGTTGTCACAGCTGCTCTTTGCTGATGACACTGTGCTCTTGGGAGATTCTGAAGAGAAGTTGCAGAGATTGGTGGATGAATTTGGTAGGGTGTGCAAAAGAAGAAAATTAAAGGTGAATACAGGAAAGAGTAAGGTTATGAGGATAACAAAAAGATTAGGTGATGAAAGATTGAATATCAGATTGGAGGGAGAGAGTATGGAGGAGGTGAACGTATTCAGATATTTGGGAGTGGACGTGTCAGCAGATGGGTCTATGAAAGATGAGGTGAATCATAGAATTGGTGAGGGAAAAAGAGTGAGTGGTGCACTTAGGAGTCTGTGGAGACAAAGAACTTTGTCCTTGGAGGCAAAGAGGGGAATGTATGAGAGTATAGTTTTACCAACGCTCTTATATGGGTGTGAAGCATGGGTGATGAATGTTGCAGCGAGGAGAAGGCTGGAGGCAGTGGAGATGTCATGTCTGAGGGCAATGTGTGGTGTGAATATAATGCAGAGAATTCGTAGTTTGGAAGTTAGGAGGAGGTGCGGGATTACCAAAACTGTTGTCCAGAGGGCTGAGGAAGGGTTGTTGAGGTGGTTCGGACATGTAGAGAGAATGGAGCGAAACAGAATGACTCCAAGAGTGTATCAGTCTGTAGTGGAAGGAAGGCGGGGTAGGGGTCGGCCTAGGAAAGGTTGGAGGGAGGGGGTAAAGGAGGTTTTGTGTGCGAGGGGCTTGGACTTCCAGCAGGCATCCGTGAGCGTGTTTGATAGGAGTGAATGGAGACAAATGGTTTTTAATACTTGACGTGCTGTTGGAGTGTGAGCAAAGTAACATTTATGAAGGGATTCAGGGAAACCAGCAGGCCGGACTTGAGTCCTGGAGATGGGAAGTACGGTGCCTGCGCTCTGAAGGAGGGGTGTTAATGTTGCAGTTTAGAAACTGTAGTGTAAAGCACCCTTCTGGCAAGACAGTGATGGAGTGAATGATGGTGAAAGTTTTTCTTTTTCGGGCCACCCTGCCTTGGTGGGAATCGGCCAGTGTGATAAAAAAAAAAAAAAAAGTTTATAACACACATTATTGGGATTAGAATACAATATGGAATTAGGCCAGGTGTGTGTGAGAGAATTAGGGCTAACGAAGTTGAGAGAGAGAGATTTTGGGAGATGTTACTCAAACATTTGAACTAAGTGAGTTGTTGTTGTGGGGGGAACTAAATTCTAAAGTGGGAGAAGTTGTAAAGGGCATAGTAGGTAAGTTTGAGGTGCCAGGGGTAAATGATCATGGTGACTTTTAATCGAACTTGGTACATAAAGAGGTTAGGTAATAGGTAATGCTTTTTTTTTTTCAACAAACCGGCCATATTCCATAGAGGCAGGGCTACCTAAAAAGAAAAACAAAAGTTTCTCTTTTTAAATTTAGTACAGGTCCGCCATCACAAATCTAGCAATCAGTTATTCGGTTCCTTCAGTTATTCGGCACTGATTTTGGCTAGCATAATTTCAAATTTCCAGGGTCACCACACCAACCTGCTGGTACTGTTTGGTGGCACTACTTGCTGCATAAGTCTCTTCAATTTCTTTTTCTCCATTTATTGTTATAACCTGCTTACTTTTAGCCCTAGCCACGGTTCCAATGAGTAAAAGAAATGCTTCTCATTATGTAAAGCACCGACACAGTACATTATTCATTAAAGATAAGGTGGCTTTGAAGTCACTGTCGGTTGCCATGAGCTCAGTCTCATGATGCAGGAGAATATGCTTTATTATTATGCTAATATCAACACTACAGCTTATTTGCTTATCACAATTGATATAATATGACATAATAAACAATATAAATAACATAAAACATGTTAAATACTCCAGAATAAATAATATTTGGCATAACACCGAGCAGTTCGACAGAGATATGAAGAGGATATGGTATACAAATACCATTCTCCTATCCCTGTCTTGGGGCTTATATTAGAGAAAACGGAGTATAGCACAGGGCTAACTGTGATATACACTCGTACTTCACCATAAACCTGAAACAAAAAAGTTATTTTCTCTATATACATGTATATTATCACACAGCAGCATATGTGTAGAGAACCTAGGATAACCCAAAAAAGTCAACGTGGCTTATTTCTAGTACCTGTCTTAGGTTAGCCATATATGATTTTTGGTAAATATTCGATTCCCAGCTAGGGTAGAAACATTAGGCGTGTTTCTTTACACCTGTTGTCTATGTTCACCCATCAGTCAATGGGTACCTGGGTGTTAGTCGACTAGTGTGGGTGTTATCCTGGGACACTGACCTTATTTTCTTGAAATACTCTGCATAACAAGCGGCTTTCTATACAGTAGTATGTCACTGATGTCGGCTAGGCCTGTATACACTGTACATGTACGTGTAGTAAATAAAGATATTATTATTATTATTATTATTATTATTATTATACTATTATTATTTTCTCAGTTTTGTTGGGTTATCTTATTCAAACATGGGCAATGTATGATGGAAAGATACTTCTTAACGTACACCAAAAATGAAAGAAATCAGACCATAAATAGCAGAGTTCACTTCTCAGCCATTAGCGGCCGCTTAGCGGTATATTTTTGTATGGTTTTTTATAATTTTTTCGGTCTCATTTGATAGAATGATAGATATATTACAGAAATAGATATGATTTTGATTGCTTTCATGGTGAAAAGTACCTTGAAATAGCGCTCACAGTAGCAAAAATGTTCTATTCTTTAGCGAAGCTCAATACCTGTCCGCCTTGCAGTCCAAATTCCAATACGTAGTCAAGAATGGGTTGACATTATTTATACAATTATTACAATAATGCAGCAATCTGCATAACAGTAAATCTTCTAATTTTTTTTTTTTTTGTGAATAAAAGTTCCAAATGGTAAGCAAGAGTAATATAAGAGGGGCCCGGAGCCGTGACTAATGAACAGAGAAAATGTTATTTTAGTGCCAGGAATGTCTGCATTGTTTATTCTGGACCCCATTTTGAAATTGGCATCTGTGAAATTTGTGTGAAATCAGCTAAATTGCCAATTTCTGACCACTTTATTGGGTAGTTGAAATAAGTTAACGGGTGGTTTCTTGTGCTCGGTTGACAGCCTTGAAGTAAACAAGTTTATTCAGGTATACACAAATACAGTTACATAGATTATCATACATAGCAGTGATGTATAGAGAATCTGGGATAACCCAAAAAAGTCAAAGTGACTTATTTTCAGTACCTGGCTTAGGCTTGCCATATATGATTTTTGGTAAATATTTTTTTTTCTCGGTTGTTTGTTGGACTATCTCATTGAAACTTGGGCAATGTATGATGAAAAGATGCTTCTTAACGTACAACAAAAATAAAAAAGATGGACGATAAATAAGGGAGTTCACTTCTCAGCCATTAGCCGCCTCGTTGCAGTATATTTTCGTATGATTTTTATGGTTGTATTCTCATTTTTTTGGACTCATTTGATAGAACGAAAGATATATTACAGAAATAGACATGATTTTTTATTGTTTTCATGATGAAAAGTACCTTGAAATTGAGCTCAAAGTAGTGGAAATGTTCGATTTTTGCCGATGTTCAATGAACTTTGTGTAAGTCATGTTGGTTAATTTTATAAAGTGTATTCTAACCTAACCTAACCACTCTGTAATCTGGCAAACTCAGTAGTCCGGCACACTACAGGTCCCAATGATGCTGGATTTGTGATGGAGGACCTATAATGTATGCAGGAGTGGGGGTTACCTGCCCCTTACTCCTGGCATTTTAGTCACCTCTTATGACACACATGGCTTATGGAGAAAGAATTCTGTTCCACTTTCCAATGGAGATAAGAGGAAACTAAACAAGAACTAGTAAGAAAATAGAAGAAAACTCAGAGGAGTGTGTATTTATATACTTGTACATGCATGTATAGTGTGACCTAAGTGTAAGTAGAAGTAGCAAGGCATACCTGATATCTTGCATGTTTGAGAAAAAAAAACACCAGCAATCCTACCATGTGAAACAATTACAGGTTTCAGTTTCACACTCACTTGGCAGGACGGTAGTACCTCCCTGGGTGGTTGCTGTCTACCAACCTACTATATGCAATACATACTTTAAGAAAAAGAGGTTAAATACACAAGATATGATATAGGGTGTAATGACAGGAGTTTGTTAGACTGTGTATTAGTAGATAAAAAGTTAATGGGTATGCCACTGGGGCAACAAATGTGTCAGATCATTATTTAGTTTTAGGTACAGTGAGAGTAAGAGGTAGATGGGGTGCAAGGAGAATGTTGTGAGTGAGTCAGCGAGAAGTGAAAACTTACAAATTGGAGAAGTTAGGATAAGATATAAAGAACCGTTAGGAGAAAATGGGCTAGTGAGAGTATAAATAATGAAGAGGTATTGGGTAAGTTTAAGAATGCACTGTTCAAATGTGCAGCAAAAGTTTGTAGATACAAGAGGTTGGGTGCAAAAGGGAAGAGAAGCAATTGGAATGAGGAAGTAAAGAGAGTGGTAAGAGAGAAAAAGATAGCATATGAGAGGTTTTTACAAAGCAAAAGTGATATAAGGAGGTTGGAGTAATTTTTTTTTTTTTATATAACACCTGCTATCTCCCACCAATGTAGGATGACCTGAAAAAGAAGCAGCACTTTCATCATGACTGTTTTGTCAGAGGCATGCCAACACTACAGTTCACATGCCCTTCCAAACTGCAACTATCCCCACCCCTCCTTTAGAGTGCAGGTACAGTACTTCTTACTATCAGGACTCTACTCCAGCTAACCATTTTCCCCTGAATCTCTTTATAAATGTAGTTTTCTAACTCTCCAACAGCACATTCTCATAAATAAAAACACTTGCCTACACTCCTGTCTAACATTTTTAGACGTGTGTTGGATGTCCAAGCCCCTCGCATATAAAACTCCCATTACCACCTCCCTCCAATGTTTCCTAGAAAGACCCCTACCCCTGCCTTTCCTCTACAGAGTTGTACACCCTCCAAGTCATCCTGTTTTGCTTCATCCTTTCTAAATGTTCAAACCACCTTAAGCCCTCTTCAGCCCTCTGGATAATGCTTTTAGTAACCCTGCACTTTCTAATCACCTAACTGCTATTTTTTTTTTTTTTTTTTTGGCCGATGAACAGACTATATCCCACTGAGGCAGGGTGAGCTACGAAGAAAAACAAAAGTTTTTATTTCCAATAAAAAAAGAAAGAAAAAAAGTTACTATTTCCAAGAATATTCACGATCCATTGACTATAAAATCTGAGGGTCTCCACTCACCTCTCTCTCTCCACACCTCGTTCCACTCCACACTCTATCTCTCCTCATTCTCTCTCCTCCTCCCTCCTCTCCTCCTCCTCCTTCCTTCTCTCCCTCCTCCTCCTCTCTCCCTCCCCTCCTCCCTTTCCTCTCCCTCCTCCTCCCTCCTCCTCCTCTCCCCTCCCCTCTCCTCCCCTCCCCCTCCTCTCTCCCTCCTCCTCCCCCTCCCCTCTCCCCCTCCCTCCCTCCTCCCTCCCCCTCTCCCCTCTCTCCCTCCCCTCCCACCTCCTCTCCCCTCTCCTCTCTCTCTCTCTCTCTCTATCTCTCTCTCTCTCTCCTCTCTCTCCTCCTCTCCCTCCCCTCTCCCTCTCCCTCCTCTCCCCTCCTCCCTCCTCTCCCTCTCCCCTCTCCCCTCCCCCTCCTCCCCCTCCCTCCCCCTCCCCCTCCTCCCTCTCTCCCTCCTCCTCCCTCCCTCTCTCCCTCTTTCTCTCCCTCTCTCTCTCCTCTCTCTCTATCTCTCTCTCCCTCTCCTCTCTCCTCTCTCTCTCCTCTCTCTCCCTCTCCTCTCTCTCTCCTCTCTCTCTCCTCTCTCTCTCCCTCTCTCTCTCCTCTCTCCTCTCTCCCTCTCTCCTCTCCTCTCCTCCTCTCTCTCCTCTCTCCTCTCTCTCTACCTCCTCTCTCTCCTCTCCTCTCTCCTCTCGCTCCCTCCTCTCGCTCCCTCCTCTCGCTCCCTCCTCTCTCTCCTCTCTCTCTCTCTCTCCCCCTCTCTCTCTCCCCTCTCTCTCCCCCTCTCTCTCCTCTCTCTCTCCTCTCTCTCTCTCCTCTCTCTCTCTCCCTCCTCTCTCTCCTCTCTCTCCCTCTCTCTCTCCTCTCTCTCTCTCTCTCTCTCTCTCTCTCTCTCTCTCTCTCTCTCTCTCTCTCTCTCTCTCTCCTCTCTCTCTCCTCTCTCTCTCCTCCCCCTCTCTCCTCCTCTCTCTCCCTCTCTCTCTCCTCTCTCTCCCCCTCTCTCTCCCCTCTCTCTCTCCTCTCTCTCTCTCTCCTCTCTCTCTCTCCCCTCTCTCTAACCTCTCTCTCCTCTCTCTCTCTCTCTCTCTCTCTCCCCTCCTCCTCTCTCCTCTCTCTCCTCTCTCCCCCCTCCCCCCTCTCCCCCTCTCCCCCTCCCCCCTCTCTCCCCCTCCCCCTCTCCCCCTCTCTCCCCCCTCTCCCCCTCTCCCCCTCCCCCTCTCCCCCCTCTCCCCCCTCTCTCCCCCCCCTCCCCCTCCCCCTCTCCCCCTCTCTCTCCCCCCTCTCTCTCCCCCCTCTCTCCCCCTCCCCCCTCTCTCTCTCTCTCTCTCCCACTCTCTCTCCCCCTCTCTTCCCCTCTCTTCCCCACCTTTTTTTTACACAGGGTTTGACAAGGTTAAGGATCCCTAGTTTTATTGACAAGCTATTTACAAGCTAAGGATTCCTAACTTTATTGACAAGCTAAGAGCTGTTACCTACATCAGCTCATTTGAAAGCATTTTTATTGTTATGAGACATACAAGTAGGGAACAGGATGAAGTTGGAGCCATCTGTGGGCCAGCATTTTCATTTGATCAACTGACGTTATCTCGTTGACATCGTTATGCTGTACGAATGTGTTCCATACTCGAGTCATCCTGGGTATATATGATCTCAGATGGAGTGATGTTCTGGAGAAGGGTACAGCCAGAGTGAAGTTGCTTTCTGCCCGTCTTGTGGCATAAAAGCTTGTTTCATGCTGTCCTCGAAGTGGATCAAAGTGTGGTACTTTGACAATATTGGCCTTGTACATAACAGTAAGGCCACCCACATCCCTCCTGTGTTGAAGGCTCTGCTGAAATGACAGATCTATCCAGGATGGGTCCAGGCGAGAGATGAGACATCCTGCTCTGTTCTCTACTCTGTCAAGCAGTCGCAGATGGGGGGGGGGGGGGGCAGGCAAACCAAGAAAGTGGAGCATACTCAAGGTGTGAGCGTACTTGTGCCTTGTACAGAATCTTGCAACCCCTACTGTCAAGCAGATGCGAGATACGGCGAAGTGCTGTGAGCTTCCTGGCTGCCTTGTTTGCAAGATTTACAAAGTGGTTTTTCATGGTCAGTTTGGAGTCAAATTTCACCCCAAGGATATCAACTTCTTCTCCAGGTGCCAACACCCTCCCATTCATCCTTACTACTGCACCAGCATTACATGGTGCCTAGAGACCATCATCATTTGTGTTTTCTCAGGTGCAAATGCTACTTGCCATCTACTTCGACAATCTGATATAGCTCTCAGCTGGTGATTGATGTAGCTTAGAGCAGCTGGCATTTCTTCTCTTGGATAAGTGAATGTCAGTGTACAGTCGTCTGCATATGCATGTGATTCTGGGATGAGATGAAGAAGGTCATTGAAGTAGACATTCCATAACAATGGTCCCAGTACGCTTCATTGTGGAATACTTGCCCCAATAGGATGTCTTGCTGACTCCTTTCCATTGAGAACTACACTTAGAGATCTTCCATGAAGGTAATCACTGAGGAGACATAACGTAGAGCCTGCAATTCCCAGTGCTTGAAGTTTTGCTAAGAGGTCCTGGTGCCACATCCGGTCGAAAGCACCAGCAGTGTCCAGTGCTACCACACTGGACACTGCACCAGTCACTGGATTCATCCAGTGACTGGTGCCACTTAGTGGAGAGGTTTAACAGATCAGCAGCAGAGTAACCTTTCCTGAAGCTATATTGACGGTCACAAAGTAGTGAGTGGTAGTCAAAAAGCTCTGTCATTTGTCTTGAGATTATTGTCTCAAGGATCTTACCAGTGATTGACAGGAGTGACACTGGTCTGTAGTTGCTGATTTCTGCTCTGCCCTTCTTTTTGTGAACAGGGACTACATTTGCCTCTTCCCATAGAGAGGGCCATTTACACTGGACTAGGCAGTGCTGAAAGATGCAAGTTAGAGGTGCTGCTAGCTGGTCTGCACATGTTCTCAGCAATCTTGGGCTCAACTTGTCTGGGCCCACAGCCTTTTC
>NC_091299.1:7891967-7999467 GCF_038502225.1 Cherax quadricarinatus
TTGATAAATTAGACACATGTGCAACTCTTGGGTATCTTTATTCCACATTGAACAAATGTGACACCACCTATGACTGCTGCACCTCTCCTGCCATACGGTTTATAAGCTGCTTCTCCGCTCATATGCCGTATTCTATTCAAGATTGATGGACTGAACACATCGACTCAAGGTTGAGGGACTGATTACCTCATTCTTCTCCTGTTCTTCAAGTTTCTCCTATGTATGGACTGATGAAGCCACTGTGTGGCAAAACATTTCCTCAATAAAGATACCCAAGAGTTGCACACGTGTCTAATTTATCGACATGTTGGTTCTCTGAACCATTCATCTACAAATCCAAATGTACACCTGTTAACCGTTTTGGGGCCTAGTTCCTAGGCTTTTTGTGTATCCATATGCTCTTGCACTACTGTCCACAGGATGGATATGGGGTGCACAATAAACTAACCACCTTGGTAGCAAAATCTAAATCTTTGACACACCCTCTAAAATTTTCCACCAACTTTTGTAACTTCAAAGTTTCCCAAATGCACCATGACATCAGCAGAAAGCAACTGTGACAACTCCTACTCTTATTGACTTCATTATCTTTTAATCCCATACCTCTCCCCAACACCCTAAAATTCACATTTTTTACAACCCCATCTAGAAAGAGCAAAAAGGCACAATACTGTGACTGGAACATTACACAAATAACTTGCACATAGGAGAGAGGAGCTTATGATGACGTTTTGGTCCGACTTGGACCATTGACAAAGTCACACCATCTGTAAGTATGTTTAGCAACCATGGTGACATCATGTATTTCTGTCTAAGGCCTACTTTTATGGGAAAATAATCTCCCTCCTACATACCCTAACCTGAGCCTCACGATCCTCATAAAAACTTAACTGCTTTCAGTAACCTACCACCTATTCCATACATTTGCAACATCAGCCACATTGCTTCCCTCTCCACCCTATCATATGCCTTTTCTAAATCCATAAATGCAACATAATCTTCCTTACCCTTATCTAAATACTGTTCACTTTTATGCTTTAATGTAAACACTTGGTCTACACATCCCCTTCCTTTCCTAAAGCCTCCTTGTTCATCTGTGAACCTGCCCTCCATCTTACCCTTAATTTTTTCATCTCTACCATTCACTTTACCTGGTATATTCAACAGGCTTCTTCTTTCTTTCAACACATCGGCCGTATCCCACCGTGGCGGGGTGGCCCAAAAGGAAAAACGAAAGTTTCTCCTTTTTCATTTAGTAATATATACAGGAGAAGGGGTTACTAGCCCCTTGCTCCTGGCATTTTAGTTGCCTCTTACAACATGCATGGCTTATGGAGGAAGAATTCTGTTCCTCTTCCCCATGGAGGTAAGAGGAAATAAACAAGAACAAGAACTAGTAAGAAAATAGAGGAAAACCCAGAGGGGTGTGTATATACTATATGCTTGAACATGTATGTGTAATGTGACCTAAGTGTAAGTAGAAGTAGCAAGACATACCTGAAACCTTGCATGTTCATGAGACAGAAAACAAAAGACACCAGTAATCCTACCATCATGTAAAACAATTACAGGCTTCTGTTTTACACTCACTTGGCAGGACAGTAGTACCTCCCTGGGCAGTTGCACTCAACAGGCTTATTCCCCTATAATTCTTAAACTCTTTTGTCCCCTTTCTGACAGTCTCTAGGTATTTTTCGTTATTTTATACATTTAACAAAACTACCAACCATTCTAAAACTTAATCCCCACCTGCTTTTTTAACATTTGTCTTGATCCCATCAGTCCCAGCTGCTTTACTCCCTTTCATATTTTCCACTTCCCCACACACCTCTTCCACACTATCATCTGGCTCTTCCTTTCTCCTGAAAGATGCTATACCTCCCTGTCCACTTAATGAGGAAATCACTACTTCCCTCTCTTCATCAACATTTGACAGCTGAAAATATTCCATCCATAATTTACATGAAAGCAATATATTTTTATTCCATATCATCTTGAACACAGAGTGGAGGCACTCATTCACTTCTGTATGAAAATTGCCCTCTAATTAACCATTCTTCGCAGTAAGCAACTCTAGTGAATGTTTTCAGGGACAGTATTTCTACAAAGTATCTTGGAGAGGTTATAGTGTAGAAGATAACTCCTGGGAACCTTCGTCAAACTTGACCGGATGTGAAGACCTGCTCTTAGAATTTTATAAATCAAGATTAAAACAACAAGAAAGAACAAAAACTGATGAGTAAGTACATCCATAATAGGTAATTGAGCTTCAGCTTGCATGGGGAACATTGGGTTGGTTATTTCTTTCATTTCCTTTTATCCTAATGACTCTTTGATTATAGTTATATGTTGGTGTGCCTTGGAACCAAGGAAAAATCCATCGAATGTATGTGCATGCAGACTTGAACCTCAGAATCCCAGCTACCTCCATTTTCTTCAGTCTGCTTTTAAGTTTGTTATGGATGAGTTAATATTTAATGTGTATTTACAATTTCTTGGCAATAATGATGATATGGCAGAGGTAGGCAATAAAATTTTACTTTTATAGTAACTAATTTCTGATGACAGTTGAGAGGAAATGGCCCTAATTACATTTATTATTATTGAAATAATTGTTATTGTTATTATAAGAAGGCATCAGCTGTTTCCAACTTAGAAGATTTTAAAATTACTTTTTTTTCGAGTAAGATTCCCAGTGGGTACACCTAGAATATCTCCCTATCTACAAGAAGCGGGGTTACATTCTTAATTTATATTGTAAAAGCTTGCCATACAAAGTGAGGTTAAGTTCTATATTACCAGTAGCTAGTTCACTACATATTTTACTCTGGTGATGGTCAGGCTTGGTTATAAGGGTAGAAGATACTTGTGTTTTACCTGTCACAGGTAAAACATGGGTATTCTTGTAGAACTTTATACATGATAGTTATTATCTTCCAGATCTATCACTTGGAGTTTTCAAGTACCCCTCTGCTTTTGAATGAAGGTCCTTGCCTCCATAGCTCTAGAGATCCTGTTTATTCCTCATCTTCCCATTTTTGGGCTGACAGAGACTACTCAGGACCCCTTCTGGGGCATTCCTGTCCTGTCTTTGCATTACCCAGGAAGATGTCCAGTTATTCTTCTAAGGGACCTTCACTTTTGTTAAGTTTAACCCTTTCACTGTTGAGACCCCTGCTCATAAACTTGCTCTCAGTGTCAAAGAATTTTCAAAAAAAAAAAAAAAAAAAAAAAAAGAATTATCATGAAACTATAGAGAATCTTTTCCTGATTTGGTAATGATGTTAACGAACCAAGTAAGTACATAAGGAATATTGTGAAGTAGATTAAATTTGATACACGTACAAAACTTACATAAATTATGCATCTCGCGAAGTTGGAGGTGATCTCGGGGATGATATATACGCATTGGCGATTTCGCCCACTTTGAGCCTTATTTTTGCCCAATTCCATTGTTCCAGTCAACCAAACTCATTGCTATTTCATTAGAACTCCATTTGTTCTGTCGATTGAGTACAAGAAACTGCCCATTTACTGAATTCAACTACCCAAGAAAGTGGTCAGAAATTGGTAATTTGGCCAATTTCACACAAATTTCAAAAGATGCCAATTTCAAAATAGGGTCTAGAATAAACAATGCAGACATTCATGGCAAAAAAAAAATAACATTTTCTCTGTTCATTAGTTACGTCTCCCTGCTCCTCGTATATTACTCTTGCTTTCCATTTTGAATTTTTATTCACACACAAAAAATAGAAGATTTACTGTTATTAATACAATTATTACAACAATGCGGTAGCATGACTCACGAAATCATAATGACACGATTGCAAACAAACCATACCAAACCAAAACCAGTGGCTAACGCGATGGTCTGGAGTTTGGAGACTCTTTGACCATGGGTTACAACCCCACCCATGGTATGGTTTGTTTTTTTATGCAGTAACATTATTGTAATAATTGTATAAATAATGTCAACCCATTCGTGACTGCATATTAGACTGGCCAGTTGGACATGTATTGGACGGTGATGTCATTCGTTTACTCTTAAACATCAGCAAAAATTGAACATTTCTGCTATTTTGAACTCAGTTTCAAGGTACTTTTCATCATGAAACCAATCAAAATTATCTCTATTTTTGTAATGTATCTTCCATTCTGTCAAATGAGACCAAGATTCTGAGAATACAACCATAAATACCACACGAAAATACACCTCAGATTCATCATTTTAAACCAAAAATGCAGTCAGTTTTTTTCTCATTGTGCACTGTGCACACTGACCATGCGGATCCATTCTCTCACATGTAGGTCTACCAGCTTTCTCCTGCTTGATTTGAAGCCTCTAAAATTTTGGCGTATTAATACATCACCGACACTGGCTTGTAAGCCGTACTTATACATCACCGACGGTGAACGGGTTAAAGAATCCCCATGCCTTGATAGATAAGGCAAAGTAGTAGTAACACTTCAATTTGCTGTCTAACAAAATAAGGGAACATTTATGGACAAATCATCTTATAGCTTCTAGCAGTTAATTTTGAGGGTATTGGTAGAGCATCTATTCACTCAATACACTGCTGATTTTGGGTTCAATCAGTGTGTGTGTGTGTGTGTGTGTGTGTGTGTGTGTGTGTGTATGATGGAGTCTTACTTTTACTCATCCATTGAATGTGACTGTTACATGGGTTTTTACTAGTTCTGTTTTAATTAGTGGGACTACCTAAACCATGACTGATAAAAATAATTCTTGGTTATATTGAATTATCCAAGAAATGGAGCAAATCTTTAATTTTTTTGATGTATTCAAAACTTTGGACATGATTAACTGTGTGTAATATGGGAAAGGTCTGGGAACATGATTAATTAACAGAAAAAAAATTGCTTTAGTGGCTGGAATTGCCACAGTGTTTATTTTGGACTCAGTTTTTTAATTAGAATTAGTTGAATTTTGTGAAATATTGGCCAGATTACCATATTCTGGGCACTTTATAGGGTAACTCTAATAGTTGAATGAGCAATTTCTAGTGTTCAGAAGGCATACTAGTGAAACAGCTAAGACTTGGTTCAGTTTGAGCAATAGAATTGGCCTACAATAAGCCTCAAAGTGGGCAAAAATCACAGTTGTGTAAAATGCTCGCCAACCTCCAACTTTATGCATGTGTAATTCTGTAAGTTCTACCATTTTAGGAGAAATTTTTTTTTTAACTGGGACATTGATGGTACTTTCAATTTTTTTTTTTTTTTGGGGGGATGGGGGGGTCATAACAGTGAAGAGATCAAGGGTAAGATACCTTTAAGGTGAATGCAGATCTGCAGCTCTGGTAAGACTTTTAACATAGGCATCCAAAATTCATAGTCCACAACCACCTCTGAGCTAATAGACCATGTAATTTCTCAAGTATATAAACAAACTTTCCAGTACTCAGAAGTCAAAGACTTTGCACTTAAGATTCAGCTGTAATTAATGTTGGGGTAATACAGTAGTCGAGTCTCTGTACCTGATTCTAGTTGCTATAAACATGAAAGACATGCTGTACATTGAGTATTGTACCATGTTTTAGTTTGCTTCTTAGCCAAAAAATAGTATTTTTAATGTTATAGTACAGAAGAGTTTTATCTTTTCAGTTTGAATTACCAAGTGATGCCACATGATGCCAATCACCAACATATTCTGCACAAAGCCCTGTTTTCACACATTAACAATCCTACCCAGAAAGACTATGAAAATAGTATAACACTCTTGGCCTCTCCAAAACCTCCTGTTCTGAAGTCCCAGAAAGAAATTGCTGAGCTGGCAGACAAAGCTCTGTCACAGAAGAAGGTGAGATAAATTATTAACACTGTTGCAATATATTGTTTGAAAATTATAAAAGGTATTTGCAGAACTATTCAGCTCACTTCTAATTACAGGAGGGCCCTGTTTTACATTGCTTCACTTTAAGACATTTCACTAATGCAGTGGTTTTCAATTATACAGTAGGGTCCCGTTTTACGGCGTTTCGCTTTACTGCTTTCCCCTAATACGGACATTTCAAATTATGACCAAAACTCGCTGTATGGCTCTCCCCACCGGACTTTCTAATACGGTCACCGTGCCCCACTCAGTTTGTTTACATTCTCTGTGAGCTCCGTAAGCACCACATCTCTCCATTATGTCTTTAAACTCAAATTTCAAGTGTTTTTAAAAGTTATTTTATATATATATATTTTTTTTTTCAACAAGTCGGACATCTCCCACTGAGGCAGGGTGACCCAAAAAGAAAGAAAATCCCCAAAAAGAAAATACTTTAATCATCATTCAACACTTTCACCACACTCGCACATTATCACTGTTTTTGCAGAGGTGCTCAGAATACAACAGTCTAGAAGCATACACATATAAAGATACACAACATATCCCTCCAAACTGCCAATATCCCAAACCCCTCGCCTGTGTACAACACCGAAATTCCACCAATCATCTCATGAAATTCAGGGACGCCCAATTAGTGATCAAAGAAACTAATTTCCGCAGACGCAAGTGCCTCGAATCAGCATTGATCGCTGTTTCGAATACAATTAAAGAAAACAACGGCAGCTTCACCATCTCTGAAGTCTTAGCAAGAATCCTCCTGAAAACAGTAAACCCTGCCATCACATAGTCTCTCCTGTTATACTACACAAAGCACATTACAGAGAGTGAACACTGAAACAAGCTGCCTCTTTCCAGTCTATATTTGTCCAACCTATTTTTATGTTACCCAAGTAATAGCTTTTATATCCTTTTACTCATGTACGAATTAATTGCTCTACCATATTGTATTACTTTTGTCACTACCACTACTACTACTACCACTACTAGTGAACATCGAAATGTTACCTCACTAGCATTGCACCTCACTCTGAGCCTTTATATACCCTCTGTGTCCATGTATTGTTTGTAATGGCTTGATAAAGCTCCTGGAGAGCGAAACGTTGCCACAATAAATGTCACATTAGTTGCACTTGTGTCCTTTTACTTTACATTTAGTAACTTACCACCTATTCCTTATACTTGTAACATCTGCCACATTGCTCCCCTATCCACTCATTCATATGCCTTTTCTAAATCCATAAATGCAATAAAAACTTCCCTACCTTTATATAAATACTGTTCACACATATATGCTTCAATGTAAACACTTGATCTACACATCCCCTACCCACTCTGACACCTCCTTTCTCATCCGCAATCCTACATTCTATCTTACCTCTAATTCTTTCATTTATAACCCTACTGTACACTTTTCCTGGTATACTCTCTTAACCCCCCCCCCCTACTCATAGTTACACCAGCCCACCTTTCTGCCAGTAGTTGCTTATATCTCACCCGAACTTCCTCCTCCATTAGCTTATACACTTTCACCTCCCTCTTGCTTGTTGTTGCCATTTTCCTCTTTTCCCATCTACCTCTTACTCTAACTGTAGCTACAACTAAATAATGATCCGATATATCAGTTGCCCCTCTATAAACGTGTACATCCTGGAGCCTACCCATCAACCTTTTATCCACCAATACATAATCTAACAAACTACATTGGACCCCCGCATAACGATCACCTCCGAATGCGACCAATTGTGTAAGTGTGTTTGTACGTGTATGTTTGGGGGTCTGAAATGGAGTAATCTACTTCACAATATTCCTTATGGGAACAAATTCGGTCAGTACTGGCACCTGAACATACTTCTGGAGTGAAAAAATATCGTTAACCGGGGGTCCACTGTACTTTCATTACGTGCTATATCATACCTTGTATATTTATTTATCCTCTTCTTCATAAAGTATGTATTACTTATTACCAAACCTCTTTCTACACATAGCTCAATTAAAGGCTCCCCATTTTCATTTACCCCTGGCACCCAAAATTTACCTACAACTCCTTCCACAACATTTTTGCCCACTTTAGCATTGAAATCCCCAACCACCATTACTCTCACACTTGGTTCAAAACTCCCCACGCATTCACTCAACATTTCCCAAAATCTCTCTCTCTCTCCTCTACACTTCTCTCTTCTCCAGGTACATATACGCCTACTATAACCCACTTTTCACATCCAACCTTTATTTTACTCCACATAATTCTTGAATTAATATATTTATAGTCCTTCTTTTCCTGCCATAACTTATCCTTCAAGATTATTGCTCCTAATTCTTTAGCTCTAACTCTATTTGAAACCCCTGATCTAATGGAGGAGACCTGGTCACAGACCGGGCCACGGGGGCGTTGACCCCCGGAACTCTCCAGGTAAACTCCAGGTAATCCCATTTATTCCTCTCCACTGAAACTCTCCCACCCCCTTCAGCTTTGTTTCACTTAAAGCCAGGACATCCAGCTTCTTCTCATTCATAACATCCACAATCATCTCTTTCTTATCATTTGCACAACATCCACGCACATTCAGACTTCACACTTTGACAGTTTTCTTCTTCTTATTCTTTTTAGTAATTATTACAGGAAAAGGGATTACTAGCCCATTGTTCCCGGCATTTTAGTTGACTTTTACAACGTGCATGGCTTACGGAGGAAAGATTCTTATTCCACTTCCCCATGGATATAAAAGGAAAAGCAATAAGACCAAGACCTATTAAGATAAAATCAAAGAAAACTGAGATGAGTGTGTATAAATAAACATGTACATGTATGTGTAGTGTGACCTAAGTGTAAGTAGAAGTAGCAAGACGTACCTGTAATCTTGCATATTCATGAGACAGACAAAAGACACCAGCAATCCTACCATCATGTAAAACAATTACAGGCTTTCATTTCACACTCACTTGGCAGGACAGTAGTAATCCCCTGGGTGGTTGCTGTCTACCAACCTACTACCTATAAAATACTGTGCAAAGTCACTGTTTTAAACCAAAAACACGGTCAGTTTTTTTTTTCTCATTACACACTGTGTGCTGCAGTATTTTTTATTTTATATATACTCTGATATTTATACTTATGAATACCTGTACTTAAATAAAATTACACACTGTGCTAGCATGCAGGTACACATTAAAATCAGTAAGAGTGTCTCATGTCTCGAGACGCCATATTAGTAATAATAATAATAATACTCGGTAATAATCACCGAGTCTCATTAAATGTTGTATATTATGTTAATATACACATTTTCATTAACCCTTTCAGGGTTTCCGACGTACTAACATGGGTTATGCACCAGGGTTATTGACGTACTAGTACGCCTAAATTCTAGCACCTTCAAAACTAGCAAGAGAAAGCTGGTAGGCCTACATATGAAAGAATGGGTCTATGTGGTCAGTGTGCGCAGTATTAAAAAAATCCTGCAGGACAGTGCGTAATGAGAAAAAAAAAAAGACCGTATTTTTGGTTTAAAACAGCGCCTTTGCACTGTATTTTCGTATGGTATTTATGGTTGTATTCTAGTTTTCCTGGTCTCATTTTATAGAAAGGAAGACATATTACAGAAACTGAGATGATTTTAATTGGTTTCACAATGAAAAGTACCTTGAAATTGAGCTCAAGAGTAGCAGAAATGTTAAATTTTTGCCAAAGCTCAAAAGTAAACAAATCATGTCACGCGTCCGATACACGTCAACTGGTGAGGCTGAGTTTTTTTTCACAAGTGCGCTGATATTATTTATACTATTTCTACACTAATGCAGTAGTGTGCATAACAGTAAATCTTCTATTTTTTGTTAGAATAAAAATTCAAAGTGGAAAGCAAAAGAAATGTAAGAGGGGCCTGGGGACGTGACAAATGAACTGAGGAAATGTTACTTTAGTGCCAGGAATGTCTGTCTTGTTTATTCTGAGACGCTCTGGGATGCTTAAATGTGTGGGTGGGGTGGCCTGGTATGGTAGCCTAGCTGGCTACCATACATATCACACTTGATTTCTTACAATAAATACTACTCATCTCACCCTAGATTAAGACTACAAATATTTTAAGGTAAATAATGAGTGTACTATACATGTATATTACTTTTGTTTTAAATGCTTAGTTCTGTTGCTAACTTAATATGTGTTAGTGTAATCTTGTTATCTAGTATTTATACGTATTTATAAGTCGAGAAAAAGGGTGTTCCACTTTATGGTGATTTCTGCTTTACCGCGGTAGCCTGGAACCTAACCTGCCGTATAAGTAGGGCCCTGCTGTACCCATTTTTCACTTATTCAGACTTCCTACAATAAATATACAGTAGGGCCCCACTTGTATGGCAAGTTAGGTTCCATGCTACTGCCGGAAAGCAGAACGCTATTTGTTTCCACTTATGAATGTCAGATAATAAGTTTACAGTAAGAGATATTAAATTAGCAATAGAACTAGGCTTTAAAAATAATAAAAAGTAAAATACAGCCTCTTCTCACATAATGACAGAGGTAGGGGCCTAAGACCCCATCGATAAATGAAATCGTTGATAACCGAGGAATCGCCCCATAACCCTTAAACTGTCCACAGGTAGATATACATGCTCGTGTGACAGGCTCCGAACGTATATCAACTTTTTTTTTTCATTCCTTCAAATTTGGCAGGATAGGCCTGATTCGCCTAGACATGAAAGAATGGGTCTGTGCACTCAGTGTGCACAATATGAAAAAAATCGAGGACCACTTAGTAGCTTGTGGGAGCACCAGTTCAATTGAGCGCCAGCTAGAGCAAATAGCGTGGCAAACACCAGTGATTCACGGATGTCATGTCATGTTATTATTCGCGTTTTAAGAGGAAAGTAAAAATAGGTTAGATAAATGCATGAGCGTGTGTGGGTGGGTGAGAGTTGGACCTGATTAACTTGTGCTACTAGGTCAGATGTCATGCTCCTTCTTTCAGTGGATGTGACCTAACTAGGTGGGTCATTGGTCTAAGCTGGGGGGTGACGTATACCTGCCTTGCATGGGCCAGTAGGCCGATTACAGTGTTCCTTCTTTCTTGTGTTCTTATGTATTTGGCTGGCTGGCTTTGGCTGTCTATATCTCTGTCTGTCTATATCTATCTGTATCTCTGTCTCTCACATGTACTCATAAATACAGTTATTATACATAATGTAAATTACCTAGGATAACCCAAAAATTCCAGGCCAAATGCTATACAGTGTTTGTAGATATAAGGCATAAATAAACATGACGCAAATAATAGCAGTGTCACTTGCTCAGCAATCAGGGAGCGGCTCATACACCACAAACCAATGGGTTTACTAGCCGCTCCCTGAGACAGAGATAAGCAGATGGAAAGACAGACACACAGGCAGACAGAAAGACAGATAAGCAGAGCTAGACAGACAGATGTACAGATAAACAGATGTACATATAGACAGATCAATGTACAGATAGACAGACAGACAGACAGAGAGAAACTTGTTTGTGTGCAAGAGTAAAAACATATAAAGGCAAGGTTCCTCCCTCCAGCAGCGCACATTCATCAGATGTCACTGTTATCTGACGCTTGTCATAACAAAATTCTTCAAGTTCATATTATACTCCAGGCACACACAGACAGAAAGACAGATAAGCTGAACTGGACAGACAGATAAGCAGAGCTAGGCAGACAGATAGATGTACAGATACAGACAGATAGATGTACAGATACAGATAGATAGATGTACAGATACAGACAGATTGACAGACATAGACATGTTTGTGTGCAAGAGTAAAAACATAAAGGCAAGTGCACAGCCAGCAGCGCACATTCATCAAATGTCACTTATTATCTGATGCTGTCATAACCGTTCTTCAAAGCACACACACAAGACAAAAACAGATAAGCTGAACTAGACAGAATGATACACAGAGCTAGGCAGACAGACATACAGAGAGGTACAGATAGACAGACAGACTGACAGACAGACATACAGAGAGACATGTTTGTGTACAAGAGTAAAAACATACAAAGGCAAGGTTCCCTCCAACAGAGCACATTCATCAAATGTCACTTATCTGACCCATATCATAACACCATGCTTCAAGGAGGTTCATACTCCAGCATGTCTAAAACATTGCTGGGACCTACAAATAGTTTGTATATATTTCTAGACAATAGTCAGTGATCAAGGCAGGTCAAAATGTTCACCTGTCAGTGTGATTGTTACTATTTGAGTACTATTTCAGTACATAATATTAGTGTCAGAACAAAGATTGGCTATGAAATCACAAGAACTATTATAAATTGTAATTATCAGAAAATTTTTTTTTTTTTTTTTTCTTTTTTTTTCAACAAGTTGGCCGTCTCCCACCGAGGCAGGGTGACCCAAAAAAGAAAGAAAATCCCCAAAAAGAAAATACTTTCATCATCATTCAACACTTTCACCATACTCACACATTATCACTGTTTTTGCAGAGGTGCTCAGAATACAACAGTTTAGAAGCATATACGTATAAAGATACACAACATATCCTTCCAAACTGCCAATATCCCAAACCCCTCCTTTAAAGTGCAGGCATTGTACTTCCCATTTCCAGGACTCAAGTCCGACTAGATGAAAATAACCGGTTTCCCTGAATCCCTTCACTAAATATTACCCTGCTCACACTCCAACAGATCGTCAGGTCCCAAGTACCATTCGTCTCCATTCACTCCTATCTAACACGCTCACGCACACTTGCTTGAAGTCCAAGCCCCTTGCCCACAAAACCTCCTTTACCCCCTCTCTCCAACCCTTTCGAGGACGACCCCTACCCCCGCCTTCCTTCCCCTATAGATTTATATGCTTTCCATGTCATTCTACTTTGATCCATTCTCTCTAAATTACCAAACCACCTCAACAACCCCTCTTCTGCCCTCTTGACTAATACTTTTATTAACTCCACACCTTTTCCTAATTTCCACACTCCGAATTTTCTGCATAATATTTACACCACTCATTGCCCTTAGACAGGACATCTCCACTGCCTCCAACCGTCTCCTCGCTGCTGCATTTACCACCCAAGCTTCACATCCATATAAGAGTGTTGGTACTACTATACTTTCATACATTCCCTTCTTTGCCTCCATAGATAACGTTTTTTGACTCCACATATACCTCAACGCACCACTCGCCTTTTTTCCCTCATCAGTTCTATGATTAACCTCATCCTTCATAAATCCATCCGCCGACATGTCAACTCCCAAGTATCTGAAAACATTCACTTCTTCCATACTCCTCCTCCCCAATTTGATATCCAATTTTTCTTTATCTAAATCATTTGATACCCTCATCACCTTACTCTTTTCTATGTTCACTTTCAACTTTCTACCTTTACACACATTCCCAAACTCATCCACTAGCCTTTGCAATTTTTCTTTAGAATCTCCCATAAGCACAGTATCATCAGCAAAAAGTAACTGTGTCAATTCCCATTTTGAATTTGATTCCCCATAATTTAATCCCACCCCTCTCCCCGACACCCTAGCATTTACTTCTTTTACAACCCCATCTATAAATATATTAGGTCTTAGACATCCCTGTCTAAGACCTACTTTTACCGGGAAGTAGTCTTCCTCTCTTCTACACACCCTAACCTGAGCCTCACTATCCTCATAAAAATTCTTTACAGCATTTAGTAACTTACCACCTATTCCATATACAGTGGACCCCCGCATACCGTACGCATCGCATACCGTACAATCCGCATACCGGTCTCTTTGATCGCAAAAATTTTGCCTCGCATACCGCCCAAAAACCCGCTCACCGCCCTTTGTCTGAGACGCGTCCAGTGTGCGGCCTGAGCCAGCCTCATATGTTCCGCCGGTGGCATTGTTTACCAGCCAGCCTCCGCGGTAACATCCAAGCATACAATCGGAATATTTCGTATTACAGTGTTTTTGGTGCTTTATCTGGAAAATAAGTGACCATGGGCCCCAAGAAAGCTTCTAGTTCCAACCCTACAGCAATAAAGGTGAGAATTCCAATAGAGATGAAGAAAGAGATCATTGATAAGTATGAAAGTGGAGTGCGTGTCGCCGACCTTTTCAGGTTGTACAAGAAACCCAAATCAACCATCTCTACTATTGTGGGCAACAGAAAGGCAATCAAGGAAGCTGTTCTTGCCAAAGGTTTAACTGTGTTTTCGAAACAGAGATCGCAAGTGATGGAAGATGTTGAGAGACTCTTATTGGTGTGGATAAATGAAAAACAGCTAGCAGGAGATAGCGTCTCTCAAGCGATCATAAGCGAAAAGGCTAGGAAGTTGCATGAGAATTTAATTAAAAAAATGCCTGCAACTAGTGATGATGTGAGTGAATTTAAGGCCAGCAAAGGTTGGTTTGAGAGATTTAAGAAGCGTAGTGGCATACATAGTGTGATAAGGCATGGTGAGGCTGCCAGTTCGGACCACAAAGCAGCTGAAAAATATGTGCAGGAATTCAAGGAGTACATAGAAAGTGAAGGACTGAAACCTGAACAAGTATTTAATTGTGATGAAACAGGCCTGTTTTGGAAGAAAATGCCAAGCAGGACCTACATTACTCAGGAGGAAAAGGCACTCCCAGGACATAAGCCTATGAAAGACAGACTTACTTTGTTGATGTGTTCCAATGCTACTGGTGATTGCAAAGTGAAGCCTTTATTAGTGTATCACTCTGAAACTCCCAGAGCGTTCAGGCAAAAGAATGTCCTCAAGGATAATTTGTGTGTGCTGTGGAGGGCAAACAGTAAGGCATGGGTCACTAGGGACTTTTTCTATGACTGGTTACACCATGCATTTGCCCCCAATGTGAAAGATTACCTAACTGAAAAGAAATTAGAACTTAAGTGCCTCCTGGTGTTAGACAATGCCCCTGGTCATCCTACAGACGTGGCAGAGCGACTTTATGGGGACATGAAATTCATTAAGGTGAAGTTTTTGCCTCCTAATACCACTCCTCTCCTGCAGCCCATGGACCAGCAGGTTATTGCAAACTTCAAAAAACTGTACACAAAAGCTCTGTTTGAAAGGTGCTTTGTAGTGACCTCAGAAACTCAACTGACTCTAAGAGAGTTTTGGAGAGAGCACTTTAATATCCTCAATTGTGTAAACCTTATAGGTAAGGCTTGAGAGGGAGTGACTAAGAAGACCTTGAACTCTGCTTGGAAGAAACTGTGGCCAGAATGTGTAGACAAAAGGGATTTTGAAGGGTTTGAGGCTAACCCTGAGAGGATTATGCCAGTTGAGGAATCCATTGTGGCATTGGGAAAGTCCTTAGGGTTGGAGGTTAGTGGGGATGATGTGGAAGAGTTGGTGGAGGAGGACAATGAATAACTAACCACTGATGAGCTGATAGATCAACTTCAACAGCAAGAGGCCAGACCTGAGGAAACTGGTTCAGAGGAGGGGAGAGAGAAATTGAAGAAGTTGCCTACTACAAAGATTAAGGAAATCTGTGCAAAGTGGCTTGAAGTGCAAACCTTCATGGATGAAAATCACCCTCACACAGCTATTGCAAGCCGTGCTGGTGATTATTACACTGACAATGTTGTGAAACACTTTAGGGAAGTCATAAAGGAACGAGAGGTACAGGCCACTATGGACAGATATGTTGTGCGACAGAAGTCCAGTGACTCTGAAGCTGGTCCTAGTGGCATTAAAAGAAGAAGGGAAGTAACCCCAGAAAAGGACTCGACACTTCAAGTCTTAATGGAAGGGGATTCCCCTTCTAAACACTAACACACACTCTCCCCTCCTCCCATCCCATCAATCATCACCAGATCTTCAATAAAAGTAAGTGTCATGTAATTGTGCATGCCTTTTTCAGTTTGTGTGTATTAAAATTAACATTTCATGTGGTAAAAATTTTTTTTTTTCATACTTTTGGGTGTCTTGCACGGATTAATTTGATTTCCATTATTTCTTATGGGGAAAATTCATTCGCATACCGAACATTTCGCATAACAACCAGCCCTCTTGCACGGATTAAGGTCGCTATGCGGGGGTCCACTGTACAGTGGACCCCCGCTTAACGATCACCTCCCAATGCGACCAATTATGTAAGTGTATTTATGTAAGTGTATTTATGTAAGTGTGTTTGTATGTGTATGTTTGGGGGTCTGAAATGGACTAACCTACTTCACAATATTCCTTATGGGAACAAATTCGGTCAGTACTGGCACCTGAACATACTTCTGGAATGAAAAAATATCGTTAACCGGGGGTCCACTGTACTTTCAACATCTGCCACATTGCTCCCCTATCCACTCTATCATATGCCTTTTCTAAATCCATAAATGCAATAAGAACCTCCCTACCTTTATCTTAATACTGTTCACATATATCCTTCATTGTAAACAAAAATTATATAAATTAAAATAAAAACGAAAAAAAAATGAAATCGGCAACACTTTCACAAGCGGCAGGACTGGATGTTGCCGTCAGGTGAGCATCCAGAGCCAAGTTCATGGTCTTGTTTCTCGGTAAGTACCGACCCTAAATTTTTTTTTTTTTTTGTCTTATGCCACACAGAAAATTGCCCTCTTTAATTTAAAAACAAAAAACAATTTTTTTTATTTTTCAAATTATTTGGAGCGCCACGCAGGTGAACATTGATCTACGTTTGGACAGTTTAAGGGTTAATGACATCTCAAAGGTGCCATCACCCAAAATTAAAACATTCAGTTTTATGTTTGCTGGAAAATTCCTTTCAATCTATTATTAACTGTAATACAATATGAAATAGGTCAATGACTTCCTTCCGAGATTCCAAGAAATGCGTGCATAGCTGATTACTTAGGAAATTTTCTTTTCAAGAAAATCGTACTTTTTTCAGTCTGCATAGGGTAAGAGTGATCTTTTATAGTTACCCTTCAGGTACGTAACATTTTCTGCAATTTTCGAGGTCACTTTTTTTTTTTATCCCTCCCTGCTTTCCACCCTTCAATACCTCTCTAAATAATGTCAGTTTTTATTAATTTGGGCATCTTTATCATGCTTCTACATTATTCATGTTGTTGTTTTTTTTTCAACAAGTCGGCCGCCTCCCACCGAGGCAGGGTGACCTAAAAAAGAAAGAAAATCCCCAAAAAGAAAATACTTTCATCATCATTCAACACTTTCACCACACTCACACATTATCACTGCTTTTGCAGAGGTGCTCAGAATACAACAGTTTAGAAGCATATACATATAAAGATACACAACATATCCCTCCAAACTGCCAGTATCCCAAACCCCTCCTTTAAAGTGCAGGCATTGTACTTCCCATTTCCAGGACTCAAGTCCGACTATATGAAAATAACCGGTTTCCCTGAATCCCTTAACTAAATATTACCCTGCTGACACTCCAACAGTTCGTCAGGTCCCAAGTATCATTCGTCTCCATTCACTCCTATCTAACACGCTCATGCATGCTTGCTGGAAGTCCAAGCCCCTTGCCCACAAAACCTCCTTTACCCCCGCTTTCCAACCCTTTCGAGGACGACCCCTACCCCTCCTTCCTTCCCCTACAGATTTATATGCTTTCCATGTCATTCTACTTTGATCCATTCTCTCTAAATGACCAAACCACCTCAACAACCCCTTTTCTGCCCTCTGACTAATGCTTTTATTAACTCCACACCTTCTCCTAATTTCCACACTCTGAATTTTCTGCATAATATTTACACCACACATTGCCCTTAGACAGGACATCTCCACTGCCTCCAACCGTCTCCTCGCTGCTGCATTTACCACCCAAGCTTCACATCCATATAAGAGTGTTGGTACTACTATACTTTCATACATTCCCTTCTTTGCCTCCATAGATAACGTTTTTTGACTCCACATATACCTCAACGCACCACTCACCTGTTTTCCCTCGTCAATTCTATGATTAACCTCATCCTTCATAAATCCATCCGCCGACATGTCAACTCCCAAGTATCTGAAAACATTCACTTCTTCCATACTCCTCCTCCCCAATTTGATATCCAATTTTTCTTTATCTAAATCATTTGATACCCTCATCACCTTACTCTTTTCTATGTTCACTTTCAACTTTCTACCTTTACACACATTCTCAAACTCATCCACTAACCTTTGTAATTTTTCTTTAGAATCTCCCATAAGCACAGTATCATCAGCAAAAAGTAACTGTGTCAGTTCCCATTTTGAATTTGATTCCCCATAATTTAATCCCTCCCCTCTCCCGAACACCCTAGCATTTACTTCTTTTACAACCCCATCTATAAATATATTAAACAACCATGGTGACATTACACATCCCTGTCTAAGACCTACTTTTACCGGGAAGTATTCTCCCTCAAGTTAGAGTATGTAGGAAAGAGGGAAATTTTTTCCCAGTAAAAGTAGGCCTTAGACAAGGATGTGTGATGTCACCGTGGTTGTTTAATATATTTATAGATGGGGTTGTAAGAGAAGTAAATGCGAGGGTCTTGGCAAGAGGCGTGGAGTTAAAAGATAAAGAATCACACACAAAGTGGGAGTTGTCACAGCTGCTCTTTGCTGATGACACTGTGCTCTTGGGAGATTCTGAAGAGAAGCTGCAGAGATTGGTGGATGAATTTGGTAGGGTGTGCAAAAGAAGAAAATTAAAGGTGAATACAGGAAAGAGTAAGGTTATGAGGATAACAAAAAGATTAGGTGATGAAAGATTGAATATCAGATTGGAGGGAGAGAGTATGGAGGAGGTGAACGTATTCAGATATTTGGGAGTGGACGTGTCAGCGGATGGGTCTATGAAAGATGAGGTGAATCATAGAATTGATGAGGGAAAAAGAGTGAGTGGTGCACTTAGGAGTCTGTGGAGACAAAGAACTTTGTCCTTGGAGGCAAAGAGGGGAATGTATGAGAGTATAGTTTTACCAACGCTCTTATATGGGTGTGAAGCGTGGGTGATGAATGTTGCAGCGAGGAGAAGGCTGGAGGCAGTGGAGATGTCATGTCTGAGGGCAATGTGTGGTGTGAACATAATGCAGAGAATTCGTAGTTTGGAAGTTAGGAGGAGGTGCGGGATTACCAAAACTGTTGTCCAGAGGGCTGAGGAAGGGTTGTTGAGGTGGTTCGGACATGTAGAGAGAATGGAGCGAAACAGAATGACTTCAAGAGTGTATCAGTCTGTAGTGGAAGGAAGGCGGGGTAGGGGTCGGCCTAGGAAGGGTTGGAGGGAGGGGGTAAAGGAGGTTTTGTGTGCGAGGGGCTTGGACTTCCAGCAGGCATGCGTGAGCGTGTTTGATAGGAGTGAATGGAGACAAATGGTTTTTAATACTTGACGTGCTGTTGGAGTGTGAGCAAAGTAACATTTATGAAGGGATTCAGGGAAACTGGCAGGCCGGACTTGAGTCCTGGAGATGGGAAGTACAGTGCCTGCACTCTGAAGGAGGGGTGTTAATGTTGCAGTTTAAAAACTGTAGTGTAAAGCACCCTTCTGGCAAGACAGTGATGGAGTGAATGATGGTGAAAGTTTTTCTTTTTCGGGCCACCCTGCCTTGGTGGGAATCGGCCAGTGTGATAATAAAAAAAAAAATAATAAAAATATTCTCCCTCTCTTCTACATACCCTAACCTGAGCCTCACTATCCTCATAAAAGCTCTTTACAGCATTTAGTAACTTACCACCTATTCCATATACTTGCAACATCTGCCACATTGCTCCTCTATCCACTCTATCATATGCCTTTTATAAATCCATAAATGGAATAAAAACTTCCATACCTTTATCTAAATAGTGTTCACATATATGCTTCAATGTAAATACTTGATCTACACATCCTCTACCCACTCTGAAGCCTCCCTGCTCATCCGCAATCCTACATTTTGTCTTACCTCTAATTCTTTCATGTTATACCAAATATTATTTTGGAATATAAGTAGATAACCTTTATTGATAGTAATAGTATACACCTACCATCCGACTTACAACCTGCTCGACTTAGGACCGTGCATCTAGCAGCTGGGCTGGGCAGGCTGATGCACACCACTGTACAATATTTGACAATACTCACGGCAGTAATGCGTCATGCAGGCAGCATCAGTTTGAGTAACCCTGCCCTATCAGCAGCATCATACTGTATTAACTGTACTAACTGGACAGTAAATTTCACCATGGCCCCTAAGATGAAGTCTGAATCTTGCACTGGAGATTGTGGCAAGAAAGGCTCTTACTCTCGAACTCTCTCTTTGTTTTCACTGTTGCACATAAACCTCTCTGTATCTGTCTGCCTGTATCTCTGTGTGTCTGTTTGTCTGTCTACCTATGTGTCTGACTTTCTGTCTACCTGTGTGTCTGTCTGTCTACCTGTGTGTGTCTGTCTACCTGTGTCTTTCTGTCTGCTTGTCTGTCTCAGAGCCACTCGACTTAAGAAATCGTAATGACACGATTGCAAATAAACCATACCCCCGGCCGGGATTGAACCCGCGGTCATAGAGTCTCAAAACTCCAGCCCGTCGCGCTAGCCACTAGACCAGCTAGCCACAATAAGATTCATCCAACTAGGTATATTTCTACACCATAGGAAAGTTAGCACAGGCACCTCTGTGACCACAAATGCAAGTTTTTACAGACGAATCTCCAGCTAGCGTGGCCGTGACGAACTCTAGCTCAAGTCCCTTCACTGCCGTCAACATGACTTAAGAAATCGTAATGACACGATTGCAAATAAACCATACCCCCGGCCGGGATTGAACCCGCGGTCATAGAGTCTCAAAACTCCAGCCCGTCGCGCTAGCCACTAGACCAGCTAGCCACAATAAGATTCATCCAACTAGGTATATTTCTACACCATAGGAAAGTTAGCACAGGCACCTCTGTGACCACAAATGCAAGTTTTTACAGACGAATCTCCAGCTAGCGTGGCCGGGGGTATGGTTTATTTGCAATCGTGTCATTACGATTTCTTAAGTCATGTTGACGGCAGTGAAGGGACTTGAGCTAGAGTTCGTCACGGCCACGCTAGCTGGAGATTCGTCTGTAAAAACTTGCATTTGTGGTCACAGAGGTGCCTGTGCTAACTTTCCTATGGTGTAGAAATATACCTAGTTGGATGAATCTTATTGTGGCTAGCTGGTCTAGTGGCTAGCGCGACGGGCTGGAGTTTTGAGACTCTATGACCGCGGGTTCAATCCCGGCCGGGGGTATGGTTTTTTCAGAGCCACTCATTAAGAGTGTAATTGGTCTTGAAGATACCATATTAATAATGACAATAACACAATAATAATCACTGAGGTGCATTAAATGTGTATAAAACGTTGATATAGACATTTTGCTTAATCCATCTATGATTTCTTTTTCAAAATTATATAATAAACATGCTACATAACATATAAACATATAAATTAACAAATATGAGATGTTTTTCTGGTCGGCTTGACAGAGTGAACAGAAACCATTCGTGTCCTGGCTGGCAACAACAATAACGTTTGTTTACATAACTCGCCAGCCTTCTACACACTCATTCGTTTATTCATTTAATCTTGTTTACTCACCTCTCACTCTACATTAAGACTACAGATATTTTAAGGTAAGTAATGAGTGGACACGATTATTATATTATAGTTTTATAATATTATTAATATTAGCCATGCGTGTTGTAAAAGTCAACTAAAATGCCAGGAACAATGGGCTAGTAACCCCTTTTCCAGTAAAGATTACTAAAAAGAATAAGAAGAAGAAAATTGTCAAAGTGGGAAGTCTGAATGTGCAAATGATAAGAAAGAGATGATTGTGGATGTTATGAATGAGAAGAAGCTGGATGTCCTGGCTTTAAGTGAAACAAAGCTGAAGGGGGTGGGAGAGTTTCAATGGAGAGGAATAAATGGGATTAGGTCGGGGGTTTCAAATAGAGTTAGAGCTAAAGAAGGAGTAGCACTAATGTTGAAGGATAAGCTATGGCAGGAAAAGAGGGACTATAAATGTATTAATTCAAGGATTATGTGGAGTAAAATAAAGATTGGATGTGAAAAGTGGGTTATAATAAGCATGTATGCACCTGGAGAAGAGAAGTGTAGAGGAGAGAGAGAGATTTTGGGAAATGTTGAGTGAATGCATGGGGAGTTTTGAATCAAGTGTGAGAGTAATGGTGGTTGGGGATTTCAATGCTAAAGTGGGTAAAAATGTTATGGAGGGAGTAGTAGGTAAATTTGGGGTGCCAGGGGTAAATGTAAATGGGGAGCCTTTAATTGAGCTATGTGTAGAAAGAGATTTGGTAATAAGTAATACATATTTTATGAAAAAGAGGATAAATTAATATACAAAGTATGATGTAGCACATAATGAAAGGAGTTTATTAGATTATGTATTGGTGGATAAAAGGTTGATGGGTAGGCTCCAGGATGTACATGTTTATAGAGGGGCATTATTTAGTTGTAGCTACAGTTAGAGTAAGAGGTAGATGGGAAAAGAGGAAGGTGGCAACAACAAGTAAGAGGGAGGTGAAAGTGTATAAACTAAGGGAGAAGGAAGTTCGGGTGAGATATAAGCGACTATTGGCAAAAAGGTGGGCTAGTGCAAAGATGAGTAGTGGGGGGGGGAGGGTTGGAATAGTTTTAAAAATGCAGTATTAGAATGTGGGGCAGAAGTTTGTGGTTATAGGAGGGTGGGGGCAGGAGGAAAGAGGAGTGATTGGTGGAATGATGAAGTAAAGGGTGTGATAAAAGAGAAAAAGGTAGCTTATGAGAGATTTTTACAAAGCAGAAGTGTTATAAGAAGAGCAGAGTATATGGAGAGTAAAAGAAAGGTGAAGAGAGTGGTGAGAGAGTGCAAAAGGAGAGCAGATGATAGAGTGGGAGAGGCACTGTCAAGAAATTTTAATGAAAATAAGAAAAAATTTTCGAGTGAGTTAAAAAAGTTTAGAAAGCCTAGGGAAAGTATGGATTTGTGAGTTAAAAACAGAGTAGGGGAGTTAGTAGATGGGGAGAGGGAGGTATTAGGTAGATGGCGAGAATATTTTGAGGAACTTTTAAATGTTGAGGAAGAAAGAGAGGCGGTAATTTCATGCACTGGTTAGGGAGGTATACCATCTTTTAGGAGTGAAGAAGAGCAGAATGTAAGTGTGGGGGAGGTACGTGAGGCATTACGTAGAATGAAAGGGGGTAAAGCAGCTGGAACTGATGGGATCATGACAGAAATGATAAAAGCAGGGGGTGGATATAGTGTTGGAGTGGTTGGTACTTTTGTTTAATAAATGTATGAAAGAGGGAAAGGTACCTAGGGATTGGCGGAGAGCATGTATAGTCCCTTTATATAAAGGGAAATGGGACAAAAGAGATTGTAAAAATTATAGAGGAATAAGTTTACTGAGTATACCAGGAAAAGTGTACGGTAGGGTTATAATTGAAAGAATTAGAGGTAAGACAGAATGTAGGATTGCGGATGAGCAAGGAGGTTTCAGAGTGGGTAGGGGATGTGTAGATCAAGTGTTTGCATTGAAGCATATATGTGAACAGTATTTAGATAAAGGTAGGGAAGTTTTTATTGCATTTTTGGATTTAGAAAAGGCATATGATAGAGTGGATAGGGGAGCAATGTGGCAGATGTTGCAAGTATATGGAATAGGTGGTAAGTTACTAAATGCTGTAAAGAGTTTTTATGAGGATAGTGAGGCTCAGGTTAGGGTGTGTAGAAGAGAGGGAGACTACTTCCTGGTAAAAGTAGGTCTTAGACAGGGATGTGTAATGTCACCATGGTTGTTTAATATATTTATAGATGGGGTTGTAAAGGAAGTAAATACTAGGGTGTTCGGGAGAGGGGTGGGATTAAATTATGGGGAATCAAATTCAAAATGGGAATTGACACAGTTACTTTTTGCTGATGATACTGTGCTTATGGGAGATTCTAAAGAAAAATTGCAAAGGTTAGTGGATGAGTTTGGGAATGTGTGTAAAGGTAGAAAGTTGAAAGTGAGCATAGAAAAGAGTAAGGTGATGAGGGTATCAAATGATTTAGATAAAGACAAAATGGATATCAAATTGGGGAGGAGGAGTATGGAAGAAGTGAATGTTTTCAGATACTTGGGAGTTGACGTGTCGGCGGATGGATTTATGAAGGATGAGGTTAATCATAGAATTGATGAGGGAAAAAAGGTGAGTGGTGCGTTGAGGTATATGTGGAGTCAAAAAATGTTATCTATGGTGGCAAAGAAGGGAATGTATGAAAGTATAGTAGTACCAACACTCTCATATGGGTGTGAAGCTTGGGTGCTAAATGCAGCAGCGAGGAGACGGTTGGAGTCAGTGGAGATTTCCTGTCTAAGGGCAATGTGTGGTGTAAATATTATGCAGAAAATTCGGAGTGTGGAAATTAGGAAAAGGTGTGGAGTTAATAAAAGTATTAGTCAGAGGGCAGAAGAGGGGTTGTTGAGGTGGTTTGGTCATTTAGAGAGAATGGATCAAAGTAGAATGACATGGAAAGCATATAAATCTATAGGGGAAGGAAGGCGAGGTAGGGGTCGTCCTCGAAAGGGTTGGAATGAGGGGGTAAAGGAGGTTTTGTGGGCTAGGGGCTTGGACTTCCAGCACGCATGCGTGAGCGTGTTAGACAGGAGTGAATGGAGACGAATGGTACTTGGGACCTGACGATCTGTTGGAGTGTGAGCAGGGTAATATTTAATGAAGGGATTCAGGGAAACCGGTTATTTTCATATAGTCGGACTTGAGTCCTGGAAATGGGAAGTACAATGCCAGCACTTTAAAGAGGAATTTGGGATATTGGCAGTTTGGAGGGATATGTTGTGTATCTATACGTATATGCTTCTAAACTGTTGTATTCTGAGCACCTTTGCAAAAACAGTGATTGTGTGTGAGTGTGGTGAAAGTGTTGAACGATGATGAAAGCATTTTCTTTTTGGGGATTTTCTTTCTTTTTTGGGTCACCCTGCCTCGGTGGGAGACGGCCGAATTGTTGAAAAAAAAAATATATATAACAATAGAAGTAAATTATGGTAAAAAGAATGAAATAATGATTGTATATTACATTACAGTACTATGTAGGTAGTTTATATAGGAAAAGTTTGACATTATGCCCTACCCAGTATGTTGGCAATTTTCATAGGTTCGACTTGCGTCCATTTTGACTTACGACCGGTTGGTCGGAACCAGGCTTGGTCGTAAGTCGGATGATAGGTGTAATTATACAATATTTTATAGTGCCGTAAGCTTACACTTCTGTATGTCATGGTGAAGCACAAGTTACTGAGAGACACTGCTCACTCCTTCTCCCTTTCTCTCATATAACCCAGCACGCCCTCCAGTACCTCACTATTATGTCAGTTTTTATTAATTTGGGCATCTTTATCATGCTTCCGCTGCCTAGTTATTATGGCTTGAATCCTTCAAGATAGTGGAAATGATAGAATGTACCAGCTTCAAGTCATCGGCTATCATTTGCACTCTCGTACCAGCTTCATACTCGTTTATAATCTTCATTTTCACCTCAAGAGCGTGAGCCTTCCTTTGTTTCTTTGCGCTTTCTTCAGGTGAAGTCAAGATCCTCCTTTTTGTCGATTTCTTGTACTATGGGATGCACAATAAAGTGCAAATTAGTACAAATATTTAGTCTTGGAGACATTGACAGCTAATGTGCTGAGTGGCTGTAAGAAGGAGTCCGAGATACTTGACGTTGAGATGCTGCGCTGCCTGTTTCCGTCACCTAAGTTCTCATATGGTATAAAATAAGCTAGTGGGAGAATTTGAATGATTAAACTCAGTGAACATGTCGATGGTAATAATAATAATAATAATCATAAAAATAGTAATCGTTCTGGAGCGCTTTAAATGCCATGCATATTTTGCACAGGTTTGTTAGCTGACATTTAACCTGTAAACGGTCCAAACGTATATATACGTTTTTTCAACATTTGATAGTATGTAAAAAAAATAGATCTTTTTTTTTTTACATTTGAAAACGTGTAAAAAACTTTGATCTATTTTTTTTTTTTTTTTTTTTTTTTTTATATATATATTTAAAATATTTTAAAAAATGTAGATCTACTTTTGGAGCACTACACATGTGAACGTAGATCTGCTTGGATCGTTTACGAGTTAAACCACTCCAGGGTTATTGTTATTTTTTTTTTTTTAACTCGTCAGTCGTCTCCCACCGAGGCAGGGTGACCCAAAAAGAAAAAATCCCCAAAAAGAAAATACTTTCATCATCATTCAACAATTTCACCTTACACATAATCATCGTCTTTGCAGAGGTGCTCAGATATGACAGTTCAGAAGTCCTTCCAAACTGCCAATATCCCAAACCCCTCCTTCAACCCCTAAACGGTCCAAACGTATACATGTATATACGTTCTTACCGCTAGCGCCCCAAATGTATACAGGTCTCCCTCAACATTCACGGGGGTTAGGGGATCAAGAGCCTCGTGAATGTTGAAAAATCGCGAATGTTTGGTGCCCCAATATATTGCAGGGAAATATAATAAAATAATAAAATGAAATAATCTATGTGTATATACATGTATATACGTACATGCTCCTCCCACTCATATATTTGTCCAATCTCTTTTTAAAGCTACCCAAGGTCCTATCAAAGCTAAAACCTTGGGTAGCTTCACATTTAGGTTGGATAAATACACAAGTGAGAGGTGGTTGGATTTGAATGGGTCTTGCATGCGAGTAAGTAGAATGTTCAAAGCTTATT
This sequence comes from Cherax quadricarinatus, assembly GCF_038502225.1. Lineage (NCBI taxonomy): Eukaryota > Metazoa > Arthropoda > Malacostraca > Decapoda > Parastacidae > Cherax > Cherax quadricarinatus. The sequence continues at coordinate 7,918,481 of NC_091299.1, forward strand.
GCTTGGGTAGCATTTATTCTGTTATTGGGCTGGATTTGTGAAGGACCTGAATAGTATGGGCCAACAGGTCTACTGCAGTGTTCCTCCTTTCTTATGTTCTCATGAACAATCATAAAATACGTACCTGAGAACATTGTAAAATATTGTACTGCCTCCACCACTGCCTTGTATTTTTATATAATTTCTTTCTTCAATTCTTTCGTGCTTCTCAGTTTCTTTACCAAAATTTATTTGGGCCCATGATTAATTATGTAGCAGTCACAGTCAATCAACAAGCACCAAACACAAAGATTTTTTTTTTTATTATCACACTGGCCGATTCCCACCATGGCAGGGTGGCCCGAAAAGGAAAAACTTTCACCATCATTCACTCCATCACTGTCTTGCCAGAAGGGTGCTTTACACTACAGTTTTTAAACTGCAACATTAACACCCCTCCTTCAGAGTGCAGGCACTGTACTTCCCATCTCCAGGACTCAAGTCCGGCCTGCCGGTTTCCCTGAACCCCTTCATAAGTGTTACTTTGCTCACACTCCAACAGCACGTCAAGTATTAAAAACCATTTGTCTCCATTCACTCCTATCAAACACGCTCATGCATGCCTGTTGGAAGTCCAAGCCCCTGGCACACAAAACCTCCTTTACCCCCTCTCTCCAACCTTTCCTAGGCCGACCCCTACCCCGCCTTCCTTCCACTACAGACTGATACACTCTTGAAGTCATTATGTTTCGCTCCATTCTCTCTACATGTCCGAACCACCTCAACAACCCTTCCTCAGCCCTCTGGACAACAGTTTTGGTAATCCCGCACCTCCTCCTAACTTCCAAACTACGAATTCTCTGCATTATATTCACACCACACATTGCCCTCAGACATGACATCTCCACTGCCTCCAGCCTTCTCCTTGCTGCAACATTCATCACCCATGCTTCACACCCATATAAGAGCGTTGGTAAAACTATACTCTCATACATTCCCCTCTTTGCCTCCAAGGACAAAGTTCTTTGTCTCCACAGACTCCTAAGTGCACCACTCACTCTTTTCCCCTCATCAATTCTATGATTCACCTCATCTTTCATAGACCCATCCGCTGACACGTCCACTCCCAAATATCTGAATACATTTACCTCCTCCATACTCTCTCCCTCCAATCTGATATTCAATCTTTCATCATCTAATCTTTTTGTTATCCTCATAACCTTACTCTTTCCTGTATTCACCTTTAATTTTCTTCTTTTGCACACCCTACCAAATTCATCCACCAATCTCTGCAACTTCTCTTCAGAATCTCCCAAGAGCACAGTGTCATCAGCAAAGAGCAGCTGTGACAACTCCCACTTTGTGTGTGATTCTTTATCTTTTAAATCCACGCCTCTTGCCAAGACCCTCGCATTTACTTCTCTTACAACCCCATCTATAAATATATTAAACAACCACGGTGACATCACACATCCTTGTCTAAGGCCTACTTTTACTGGGAAATAATTTCCCTCTTTCCTACATACTCTAACTTGAGCCTCACTATCCTCGTAAAAACTCTTCACTGCTTTCAGTAACCTACCTCCTACACCATACACTTGCAACATCTGCCACATTGCCCCCCTATCCACCCTGTCATACGCCTTTTCCAAATCCATAAATGCCACAAAGACCTCTTTAGCCTTATCTAAATACTGTTCACTTATATGTTTCACTGTAAACACCTGGTCCACACACCCCCTACCTTTCCTAAAGCCTCCTTGTTCATCTGCTATCCTATTCTCCGTCTTACTCTTAATTCTTTCAATAATAACTCTACCATACACTTTACCAGGTATACTCAGCAGACTTATCCCCCTATAATTTTTGCACTCTCTTTTATCCCCTTTGCCTTTATACAAAGGAACTATGCATGCTCTCTGCCAATCCCTAGGTACCTTACCCTCTTCCATACATTTATTAAATAATTGCACCAACCACTCCAAAACTATATCCCCACCTGCTTTTAACATTTCTATCTTTATCCCTTCAATCCCGGCTGCCTTACCCCCTTTCATTTTACCTACTGCCTCACGAACTTCCCCCACACTCACAACTGGCTCTTCCTCACTCCTACAAGATGTTATTCCTCCTTGTCCTATACACGAAATCACAGCTTCCCTATCTTCATCAACATTTAACAATTCCTCAAAATATTCCCTCCATCTTCCCAATACCTCTAACTCTCCATTTAATAACTCCTCTCCTATTTTTAACTGGCACAATGAATTATTGTGAAATGTTTGGAAGAGCGCAGAGGATAATGCTCACTCCAGCATAAACAAAGCCATACTGACTGACGATGCCTCTGCCACCCACTGCTTCAACCCTCGTATTTATTATTATTATTATTATTATAATTATTATTATTAGCAGTCATGAATGAGTTGACATTATTTATACTGTAGTTTAATAAATAATGAACAAACAAAACACTCACCACTCGTAAGGCAGACGAACTCTGATGACTTGTGATGATTAAAAAAATTTAAATTATAATTCTTTATTTCTCTATTGATATTACATGCAGTTACTGATGACAGTTGAATGGAGATGATTATATAGAGTGTAACTGCATGGCATGAGACTAGTGTGTGGATTCTAAGTCTTCACTACCTCAGGTGAGGCAGTAGTAGTGGCATTTCACCTTCTGCTCAAGATTCATGACTTTCTTTGAGCGCTTAGGGGTTGGCTCATCAATAGCGGTTACTGCTCCCTTGAGGGCCATACTTTCACCACCACACAAACAGCAATGACCGACTCGCACAGTGGCTGGAGACTGACTGAGTGAGTGAGTGGCGGGTGGGAGGGCTGGCTGCCAGTTGTTATTATTATTGTTGTTATTATTAATAACATGTATTATTATTAACATGTATGTATTTAATAACATGTTATAAATAATAAATAAATAAATAAAGAGTGGGTAGGGGATGTGTAGATCAAGTATTTACATTGAAGCATATATGTGAACAGTATTTATAAAGGTAGGGAAGTTTTTATTGCATTTATGGATTTAGAAAAGGCATATGATAGAGTGGATAGGGGAGCAATGTGGCAGATGTTGCAAGTATATGGAATAGGTGGTAAGTTACTAAATGCTGTAAAGAGCTTTTATGAGGATAGTGAGGCTCAGGTTAGGGTGTGTAGAAGAGAGGGAGAATACTTCCCAGTAAAAGTAGGTCTTAGACAGGGATGTGTAATGTCACCATGGTTGTTTAATATATTTATAGATGGGGTTGTAAAAGAAGTAAATGCTAGGGTGTTCGGGAGAGGGGTGGGATTAAATTATGGGGAATCAAATTCAAAATGGGAATTGACACAGTTACTTTTTGCAGATGATACTGTGCTTGTGGGAGATTCTAAAGAAAAATTGCAAAGGTTAGTGGATGAGTTTGAGAATGTGTGTAAAGGTAGAAAGTTGAAAGTGAACATAGAAAAGAGTAAGGTGATGAGGGTATCAAATGATTTAGATAAAGAAAAATTGGATATCAAATTGGGGAGGAGGAGTATGGAAGAAGTGAATGTTTTCAGATACTTGGGAGTTGACGTGTCGGCGGATGGATTTATGAAGGATGAGGTTAATCATAGAATTGATGAGGGAAAAAAGGTGAGTGGTGCGTTGAGGTATATGTGGAGTCAAAAAACGTTATCTATGGAGGCAAAGAAGGGAATGTATGAAAGTATAGTAGTACCAACACTCTTATATGGATGTGAAGCTTGGGTGGTAAATGCAGCAGCGAGGAGACGGTTGGAGGCAGTGGAGATGTCCTGTCTAAGGGCAATGTGTGGTGTAAATATTATGCAGAAAATTCGGAGTGTGGAAATTAGGAGAAGGTGTGGAGTTAATAAAAGCATTAGTCAGAGGGCAGAAGAGGGGTTGTTGAGGTGGTTTGGTCATTTAGAGAGAATGGATCAAAGTAGAATGACATGGAAAGCATATAAATCTATAGGGGAAGGAAAGAGGGGTAGGGGTCGTCCTCGAAAGGGTTGGAAAGAGGGGGTAGAGGAGGTTTTGTGGGCGAGGGGCTTGGACTTCCAGCAAGCGTGCATGAGCGTGTTAGATAGGAGTGAATGGAGACGAATGATACTTGGGACCTGACGATCTGTTGGAGTGTGAGCAGGGTAATATTTAGTGAAGGGATTCAGGGAAACCGGTTATGAACATTAAAATGGTATAAAATACCGACAGGTTGTTAGGTAAGACACATATGCAACAGTTAGGTATCTTTATTACGAAACGTTTCGCCTACACAGTAGGCTTCTTCAGTCGAGTACAGAAAAGTTGATAGAAGCAGAAGAGACTTGAAGACGATGTAATCAGTCCATCACCCTTAAAGTTTTGAGGTGGTCAGTCCCTCAGTCTGGAGAAGAGCATTGTTCCGAAGTCTGAAACAATATGAAGTAGAAGTGACAGGATGGAGCCTTATATAGCGCCAGGAGGTGAGACGTAGGTCACTAGTAGAACGCAACATCTGCGTTCTACTAGTGACCTACGTCTCGCCTCCTGGCGCTATATAAAGCTCCATCCTGTCACTTCTACTTCATATTGTTTCAGACTTCGGAACAATGCTCTTCTCCAGACTGAGGGACTGACCACCTCAAAACTTTAAGGGTGATGGACTGATTACATCGTCTTCAAGTCTCTTCTGCTTCTATCAACTTTTCTGTACTCGACTGAAGAAGCCTACTGTGTAGGCGAAACGTTTCGTAATAAAGATACCTAACTGTTGCATATGTGTCTTACCTAACAGAAACCGGTTATTTTCATATAGTCGGACTTGAGTCCTGGAAATGGGAAGTACAATGCCTGCACTTTAAAGGAGGGGTTTGGGATATTGGCAGTTTGGAGGGATATGTTGTGTATCTTTATACGTATATGCTTCTAAACTGTTGTATTCTGAGCACCTCTGCAAAAGCAGTGATAATGTGTGAGTGTGGTGAAAGTGTTGAATGATGATGAAAGTATTTTCTTTTTGGGGATTTTCTTTCTTTTTTTGGGTCACCCTGCCTCGGTGGGAGACGACCGACTTGTTGAAAAAAAAAATTATTAATAACATGTATGTTATTAAATACCATTGCCTCAATCACTGCCTCTACCACTCCAGTCACACTCAATCTACAAGCACCAAACACAATGAATTATTGTGAAATGTTTGGAAGAGCAGGGAGACTAATGTTCACTCCAGCATAAACAAAGTCACACTGACGATGTGTCAACCACTCCCTCGTATTTTTGTACAATTTCCTTCTTCAATTATATCGTATTTATTATTATTATTATTACTATTGTTATTATTAGCAATAGCAGAAATGTTCGATTCTTTGCTGTGTTGAAGAGTAAACACATGATGTCACCGTCTAATACCTTTTCTAATAGCCATTCCAATATGCAGTCATGAATGGGTTTACATTATTTATTCTGTAGTTTAATAGCAAATAATGAACAAACAAAACACTCACCACACTGAGTGGTGGGAGGGCTGGCTGCCAGTTGCGGGGGGTCGGAGAGAGGGTAGTAGGGACTCGCAGGTGGCGGGAAACTTAAATATGATTTGGCGGCTGGGAATTTGGTGGCTGGGAATTTGGCGGTTGGGAATTCGCAAATGTGTGAAGCCCTTGAAAGTTGAAAACGTGAATGTTGAGGGAGACCTGTATATACGTTTTAATTTTCCTGCCTCCAAATTTGGCACAATTGCCCTGAGATGCCTGGTCAGCATAGAATGGGTCTTAACACTCGGTGTGCACCATATTAAAAAAAATCTGGTACTACATAGTACTTTGTGGGAGCGTTAGTTAAATTGAGCACCAGCTAGAGCAAACAGTGCGGCAAACCCCAAGGATTCACTGATGTAATGTCATATTAACACTCCGCTTTTAAGAGGAAAGTGATGTTAACCCCAAGTTTAGGGTCTGTCTGTCTCTATCTCTTTCCATCTGTCTCTGTCCATCTCTGTCTCACAGGTACACACAAATACAAGTATACATAGTGTAAATTACCTAGGATAACCCAAAAAATCCAGACAAAGTGCTATACTCTGCTTGAAGATGTGAGTAAACGTGGTGACGCAGTCTTGTGGCTCTCTCTAAGGCAGAGAGCTAGACGGAGAGACAGATAGACAGGGAGCTTGACAGACAGACAAATAGACAGACAGACATGTTTGTGTTCCAGCGAAAACAAAGCAGGGCCAATTGCTCATCAAATGTCACCTCTAATCTTTTCTTATCAAGTGTTATCACTTCACCCTGGAGTATGCTCGTCAAACGCTCATCAAACGTCAGCTCTTATCAAGTGTTATCTCATCTTATCATGTCACTGTCAGGGGTGGACTTTGTTTTTCCTCCTTCCTCCCTCCCTCCCTCCCTCCCTCATGATGATGATGAGTGAAACAAACTCCCAAGGATAGTTATAGAGGCTAAAACATTGTGTAGTTTTAAAATAGGTTTGATAAATGCATGGGTGGGTGTGAGTTGGACCTGATTAGCTTGTGCTACTAGGTCTGATGCCATGCTCCTTCCTTAAGTGAATGTGACAGGCCTGACTAGATAGGTTATTAGGCTAAGGTGGAAGGTGACATGGACCTGCTTTGCATGGGTTAGTAGGACTGCTGCAGTGTTCCTTCTTTCTTATGTTCTTATGGTTATTATTGTAATTATTATCATCATTAATATGGCATCTTCAAGACTAATAAGACACCCTTAGTGATTTTAACGTGTACCTGCTCGTCAGCACATTATGTAAGTATGTTTAGGTACAGTTACACATAAGTATAATTATCAGAGTACATATATATAAATAACTGTAAAACACTTGAAATTTTGGAAAGTTTCCAAACATAATGGAGAGTCGTGGTCATGGAGAATGTAAACAAACCGAGTGGGGCGTTGTGACTGTATTAGAAAGATGGGGAGCTGTATAGCAAGTTTTGATCATAATTTGAAGTGTCCATATTAGTGGAATGCTGTGAAATGAAACACTGTAAAGCGGGGCCCTACTGTATTCACCACTCGCTATAAGCTAAGGATGAAAATATTTTAAGGTAAGTAATGCATGTACTGTATGTGCATTTTTTAGGCCTAGTTCTATTGCTCACTTAATATATAATAGTGTAAACATGTCGTCAGACTTGTATATGCATTTGAAAGTGAAAAAAGGCTTATGTTTCATTTTACAGCAATATTCACTTCACAGCAGTAGCCCAGAACCTAACTTGCTGAATAAGCAGGGCATTCCTGTACTGATTCTCCCACTGTGAATCCTTACCTTTATATACAGTTAACCATCTCATTATCAGACTAATAGGGTGGAGGGGTTGTATGGTATTGCCAATTGTCCAAAACTTCAGAATTATGAAATTAATTTTTCATAATCTTCTGACAAAGTGGACGATACTTCAGAAAATAACCGGACACAAAGAATACTGGTATTGTAACCTGTAGTACAATAATACCATACAGCATAGTAATTTTCTAGTACTGTACATAATTTACAGCAATTTTACTTATCTTTTCGTGGTGGAGAGATGGTGTTAACTGCCATGACTGATAGTAGTGGCTCAGCATAACTTTTGTTCTGAGTCAGAGGAGTTTTGAAGTTCTACTAGTGAAAATGTAGATGGCTTCTATGGATATCAAACATTGTTTCTTAACATATATTCTACACATACCCATGCCACTGACAGACTTTTAAAGACCAGTTTGGTTACATTCTTGGCCACTGTGTATGATGAGACAAAAGACTCTGATTGATTACATTGTAAGATTGTATTATTTAAAGTACTGGGTTGAAGAGGGTTGGAATAGTTTTAAAAATGCAGTACGTATTAGAATGTGGCTATACGAGGGTCGGTGCAGGAGGAAGGAGGAGTGATTGATGGAATGACATAAAGGGTGTGATAAAAGAGACAAAGGTAGCTTAAGAGAGGTTTTTACAAAACAGAAGGAACCTTCCCTCAGGGAAGGTTCCTTGATGTTGGTGAGGGGCTCTTGATTTAGGGAATTGGATCTGTGCTCCAGTTACCCGAATTAAGGAGGGAGAGGGATTATATTTTTTTTTTTTTTTGTTTTCAACCGATTTATTTTATTTTTGGTGTACTTTTAGAGGTGCATATATAGTTTAATGTGACAAAGTTTCAGTATGATTGGCCAACAAACAACATAGAAAAAAAATATTAACATAATTTTGATATATGGCAGCATCCCCTGACAAATTGGCACTACGAGTGGCACTTCCGACATTCCCAACTGTTAGAATACAACTAGCACGAATCTTTTACGTTGCCATTTCATCTAATATATCTTATTATCATGGTAAAAAAAAATACATTTGACAGAATATTTGGCATTCACCAAAATATCTGCCTTTTACCCCCCACAAAATCAAAAATATTTGAGATATTCCAAAAAATCCAACATTAAAAATTAAAACACACTTTGTTTTATATTGTCTGTGAAAATCATTTCAATACAATCATTAATAATGGTTCAGGTCCGCGAAATAAGTGAATAAGTTACTTCCGAGACATAGGCCTAGAACGCCGGTAGGCCTACCGTCAAAAAAAAAATTTTCTTTTTTCGCGAAAATCGCGTTTGTTTCGGTGTATTTCTTAGTAAACTGATGTTCTAGTGCAGTTATCCTCTTCAAAACATCGTTTTCTCTCACTCACAGACCAAACAATACAACATGGAGACGAGGAGTAACTTTTTTATATCGAAATATTGCTGGTCGACTCTCGCTATATTATGGCCTATTTTATTCAGTCTAGAGTATATAACATGTTTGTTTGTTATTTACAGTGATTATTATATCATATTAGATCAATTCTGATAGATAAATAAGCCGTATAGTTAATATATAAGCTGATATAAGCGTAATAATGAAATGATTTCACCTGGCACTCTCTGGAGAGGGATCACTGCCGAGTGTACCCAGGTGCTTCCCGATAGGCTAGACGTCTATTGATAAGCTCCACCTACTCTTATATGATGCCAAATAATCAATTATTATATTAGAAAGAATAATGCAAAGAAAAAGCGATAAAAAACAAGGAAAAAATTCCAAAAAATACATGGGTTGAGAACAGACGCGCTACCTACATCGCCGTCACCATACCTGATATAAATGACTATAATTTCTTGTAGAAACGTTGTAGAACATTGATTCTTGTACCATTGTGTTGCCAAAGAGTTAAGCTATTTTTCTATATGAATAACTCATTTTCATAAATTTTCGAATTTTTCTTGAGAGCGCTGAAAAAATCCCTCACTTCCCCCCCTTAAGCCTGAATGCCTTCCACTCCCCCCCCCCCAGACGCTGTATAATCCTACAGGTTTAGCGCTTCCCCTTGATTATAATAATAATAATAATTACAAAACAGAAGTGTTGTAAGAAGAGCAGAGTATATGGAAAGTAAAAGAAAGGTGAAGAGAGTGGTGAGAGTGCAAAAGGAGAGCAGATGATAGTGGGAGAGGCACTGTCCAAAAATTTTGATGAAAATAAGAAAAAAATTTGGAGTGAGATAAACAAGTTAAGAAAGCCTAGGGAATGAATGGATTTGTCAGTTAAAAATGGAGTAGGGGAGTTAGTAGATGGGGAGCTGGAGGTATTGGGCAGATGGCGGGAATATTTTGAGGAACTTTTAAATGTTGATGAAGAAAGGGAGGTGGTAATTTCATGCACTGGCCAGGGAGGTATAACATCTTTTAGGAGTGAAGAGCAGGATGTGAGTGTGGGGGAGGTGTGTGAGGCATTATGTAGAATGCAAGGGGGTAAAGCAGCTGGAACTGACAGGATCATGGCAGAAATGTTAAGAGCAAGGGGGATATACTGTTGGAGTGATGGGTTTTATTTTGTTTATTAACACATCAGCCAATTCCCACCAAGGTAGGGTGGCCCGAAAAAGAAAAACTTTTTAACCCCTCCTTCAGAGTGCCGACACTGTACTTCCCATCTCCACGACTCGAGTCCGGCCTGCCGATTTCCCTGAATCCCATCATAGATGTTACTTTGCTCACACTCCAACAGCATGTCAATTATTAAAAACCATTTCTCTCCATTCACTCCTATCAAATGCGCTCATTCATGCTTGGTGGAAGTCCAAGCCCCTCGCACACAAAACTTCCTTTACCTCCCTCTCTCTAACCTTTCCTAGGCCAACCCATACCCCACCTTCCCTCCACTACAGATTTATACACTCTCGAAGTCATCCTGTTTCGTTCCATTCTCTCTGCATGTCCAGACCACCTCAACAACCCTTCCTCAGCCCTCTGGACAGCAGTTTTGGCAATCCCGTACCTCCTAACTTCCAAACTACGAATTCTCTGCATTATGTTCACACCACACATTGCCCTCTGCCTCCAGCCTTCTCCTCGCTGCAACATTCATTACCCATGCTTCACACCTATATAAGAGCGTTGGTAAAACTATACTCTCATGCATTCCCCTCTTGCTTCCAAGGACAAAATTCTTAGTCTCCACAGACTCCTAAGTGCACTGCTCACCCTTCTCCCCTCATCAGTTCCATGATTCACCTCATCTTTCATCAACCCATCTGCTGACACATCCACTGCTAAATATCTGAATACATTCACCTCCTCCATACTCTCTCCCTCCAATCTGATATCCAGTCTTTTGTCACTTAATCTTTTTGTTATCCTCATCACCTTACTCTTTCCAACCTCTGCAACTTCTCTTCAGAATCTCCCAAGAGCACAGTGTCATCAGCAAAAAAGCAACTGTGACAATTCCCACTGTTTGATTCTTTATCTTTTAACTCCACACCTCTTGCCAAGACCCTCGCATTCACTTCTCTTACAACTCCATCTATAAATATATTGAACAACCACGGTGACATCACACATCCTTGTCTAAGACCTACTTTTACTGGGAAATAATCTCCTTTCCTACATACTCTAATCTGAGCCTCACTATCCTCACAAAAACTCTTCACTGCTTTCAGTAACCTACCTTCTATACCCTACACCTGTAACATCTGCCACATTGTTCCCCTATCCACCCTGTCATATGTCTTTTCCAAATCTATAAATGCCTTATCTAAATACTGCCTTATCTAAATACTGTTCACCTATATGTTTCATTGTAAACACTTGGTCTATGCACCACCTACCTTTCCTTAAGCTTCCTTGTTCAACTGCTGTCCTACTCTCCATCTTACTCTTAATTCTTTCAATAATAACTCTACCATACACTTTACAAGTTATACTCAACAGACTTCTCCCCCTGTAATTTTTTCACTATCTTTTGTCCCCTTTGCCTTTATACAAAGGAACTATGCATACTTTCTGCCAATTCCTAGGTACCTTACCCTGTTCCATACATTTATTAAATAATAGCATCAACCACTCCAAAACTATATCCCCACCTGCTTTTAACATTTCTATCTTTATCCTATCAATCCCAGCTGCCTTACCCTCTTTCATTCTACCCACTGCCTCACGAACTTCCCCCCACACTTACAACTGGCTCTTCCTCACTCTTGCAGGATGTTATTCCACCTTGCCCTATACACGAAATCACAGCTTCCCTATCTTCATCAACAATTAACAATTCCTCAAAATATTCCCTCCATCTTCCCAATACCTCTAACTCTCCATTTAATAACTTTCCTCTCCCATTTTTAACTGACAAATCCATTTGTTTCCTAGGCTTGGAAATAAATGGTATAAAATAAATGGTATAAAATACCGACACAATGGCAATATAAACACAAATGCAGTATAATGTGATCCTTTATTGACTACGTTTCGCCCACACAGTGGGCTTTTTCAAGTCACAAACAGAACTACCTGGGGTGGAAGGAACGCGAGTATTTATAGTCCAGCTGAGGTCAGGTGAAGAATGCTGCATCTGATGATGTACCGAGTGGGGTTATAGAGTCTAAAAACTTGGGTAGCTTGGAAAGGAGATTGGATAAGTTGTGAGCAGACCTTCTACAGTGTTCTTATGTGGGATAGCGATGAAGAAGTTTCTTGGCAAGTGGTTCAGCTATGTTATAGAAGCCACTATTCTGGTTGAAGTTGTCGGATATGGAAATGAGTGATGATTCCAGGATTCTTCGGTATTGAGTGTTGTCTTCTGTGGCGATAAGTCTTGAGTTTCTGTAGTTTATCAAGTGGTTGTGTGAATTACGGTGTTGTACGCAGGCATTCCTTGTGTCGTCAGACCTGCTTGCGTATTGGTGTTCTGAAATACGTGTTTGGAGGTCCCTTGATGTTTCGCCCACGTATAACTTGTTGCAGTCATTACAAGGGATTATGTATACCCCTGCAGAGGATGGAGGCTTGTCCTGCCTACTACTGGTGATGTCCTTGATGGTCGTGGTTGTGGAGGTAGATACTTGGAATGATGTTTTGGCAAAGATGTTGGAAACATGTTTGGCAATGGAGTTGGTGGGAAGGACTATGTATCTCTTCTCGGCAGTGTCTTCTCTGGGTGTGTTGAAGATGTTTAATGCTCGCCGTCTGCAGTCTCTGATGAAGTGACGAGGATAGTGGAGTTTAGAAAATATTTGTTCAATTATAGTGCATTCTTCCTCAAGGAACTCGTTGCTGCAGATTCTGAGTGCACGCAGGAAGAAGCCTATAATTACACCACGTTTGGTTTTGGTGTCGTTTTAAAGTCTATCGAAAACCCACCAACCAAAACGATCTTCTCCACTTCTACTCTCACCACGACACCAAAACCAAACGTGGTGTAATTATAGGCTTCTTCCTGCGTGCACTCAGAATCTGCAGCAACGAGTTCCTTGAGGAAGAATGCACTATAATTGAACAAATATTTTCTAAACTCCACTATCCTCGTCACTTCATCAGAGACTGCAGACGGCGAGCATTAAACATCTTCAACACACCCAGAGAAGACACTGCCGAGAAGAGATACATAGTCCTTCCCACCAACTCCATTGCCAAACATGTTTCCAACATCTTTGCCAAAACATCATTCCAAGTATCTACCTCCACAACCACGACCATCAAGGACATCACCAGTAGTAGGCAGGACAAGCCTCCATCCTCTGCAGGGGTATACATAATCCCTTGTAATGACTGCAACAAGTTATACGTGGGCGAAACATCAAGGGACCTCCAAACACGTATTTCAGAACACCAATACGCAAGCAGGTCTGACGACACAAGGAATGCCTGCGTACAACACCGTAATTCACACAACCACTTGATAAACTACAGAAACTCAAGACTTATCGCCACAGAAGACAACACTCAATACCGAAGAATCCTGGAATCATCACTCATTTCCATATCCGACAACTTCAACCAGAATAGTGGCTTCTATAACATAGCTGAACCACTTGCCAAGAAACTTCTTCATCGCTATCCCACATAAGAACACTGTAGAAGGTCTGCTCACAACTTATCCAATCTCCTTTCCAAGCTACCCAAGTTTTTAGACTCTATAACCCCACTCGGTACATCATCAGATGCAGCATTCTTCACCTGACCTCAGCTGGACTATAAATACTCGCGTTCCTTCCACCCCAGGTAGTTCTGTTTGTGACTTGAAAAAGCCCACTGTGTGGGCGAAACGTAGTCAATAAAGGATCACATTATACTGCATTTGTGTTTATATTGCCTTTCCTAGGCTTCCTTAACTTGTTATTCTCACTCCAAAACTTTTTCTTATTTACAACAAAATTTATTGATGACATCTCACCCACTCTCTCATTTGCTCTCTTTTTACATTGTTTCACCACTCTCTTAACCTCTCTTTTTCTCTCCATATACTCTTCCCTCTTTGCAGAGGGGAAAGTACCTGTATAGTTCCTTTATATAAAGGGAAGGGGGACAAAAGATTGTAAAAAGTATAAGGGAATAAGTTTACTGAGCATACCAGGAAAAGTGTATGGTAGGGTTATTATTGAAAGAATTAGAGGTAAGACAGAGAGTAGGATTGCAGATGAGCAAGAAGGCTTTAGAGTGGATAGGGGATGTGTAGATCAAGTGTTTACATTGAAGCATATATGTGAATAGTATTTAGATAAAGGTAGGGAAGTTTTCATTGCATTTATAGATTTAGAAAAGGCATTTGATGGAGTGGATAGGGGAGCAGTGTGGTAGATGTTACAAAGTAGTATATGGACTAGGTAGTAAGTTACTAAATGCTGTGAAGAGTTTTTATGAGGATAGTGAGGCTCAGGTTAGGGTATGTAGGAGAAAGGGAGACTACTTCCCGGTAAAAGTAGGTCTTAGACAGGGATGTGTAATGTCACCATGGTGGTTTAATATATTTATAGATGGGGTTGTAAAAGAAGTAAATGCTAAGGTGTTGGGAAGAGGGGTGGGATTAAATTATGGGAAATCAAATACAAAATGGGAGTTGACACAGTTACTTTTTGCTGATGATACTGTGCTTATTGGAAATTCTAAAGAAAAGTTGCAAATGTTAGTGGACGAGTTTGGAAGGGTGTGTAAAGGTAGAAAGTTGAAAGTGAATATAGATAAGAGTAAGGTGATGAGGGTATCAAATGATTTAGATAAATAAAAATTGGATATCACATTGGAGAGAGGGAGTATGGAAGTAGTGAATGTCTTCAGGTATTTGTGAGTTGACGTGTCAGCGGATGGATTTATGAAGAATGAGGTTAACCATAGAATTGATGAAGGAAAAAAGGTGAGTGGTGTGTTGAGGTATCTGTGTAGACAAAAAACGTTAACCTTGGAGGCAAAGAAGGAAATGTACGAAAGTATAGTGGTACCAACACTCTTATATGGGTGTGAAGCTTGGGTTGCAAATGCTGCAGTGAGCAGGCAGCTTGAGGCAGTGGAGATGTCCTGTGTGAATGTTATGCAGAGAATTCGGAGTGTGGAAATTAGGAGGAGGTGTGGAGTTGCTTAACCCTTTGAGGGTTTTCGTCGTACTAGTACGTTTTACGCGTAGGGATTTTTGACGTACTAGTACACATAAATTCTAGCGGCCTCAAATCTAGTGGGAGAAAGCTGGTAGGCCTTCATATGAAAGAATGGGTCTATGTGGTCAGTGTGCACAGTCTAAAAAAAATCCTGCAGCACACAGTGCATAATGAGAAAAGAAAAACTTTGACCATTTTTTTGGAATAAATCAGCGACTTTGCAGTGTATTTTCGTATGGTATTTATTATTGTATTCTAGTTTTCTTGGTCTCATTTTATAGAATGGAAGACATATTACAGAAATTGAGATGATTTTTGCTGGTTTTACAAAGAAAGGTGCCTTGAAATTGAGCTCAAAGTAGCAGAAATGTTCGATTTTTACCAAACTTCGAAAGTAAACAAATCGTGCCAAGCGTGCAATACACGTCAACTGGTGAGTCTAATATTCTTTCACAAGTGCACCAATAATATTTATACCATTTTTTACACTAAAGCAGTAGTCTGCATAACAGTAAATCTTATATTTTTTGTGAGAATAAAAATTCAAAATGGAAAGCAAAAGAATATAAGAGGGGCCTTGAGACGTGACTGATGACTAGAGGAAATGTCATTTTAGTGCCAGGAATGTCTTTCTTGTTTATTCTGGACCCTATTCGGAAATTGGCATCTTTTGAAATTTGTGTGAAATTGGCAAAATTGCTAAATTCTGACCACTGTACTGGATAGTTGAATTTCATAAATGGGTGGTTTTTTGCACCATTCGATAGAAAAAATGGAGTTCTAGCGAAATATTCATGTTTTCTGTCGACTAGTACAGCGAAATTGGCCGAAAATGGGGCTCAAAGTGGGAAAAATCGCCGATGCGTAAACATCGCCGAGACCGCTAAATTTGCGAGAGCATAATTTCGTAAGTTTTCTATCAAATTTCAAACTTTTGGTGTCTTTATGATCGGGAAAAGATTCTCTATCTTTTCATAAGAGAAAATAATTTTTTTTTTTTTTTTAAATTTGGCCGACCCTGAGAACGAGTTTCGGAGAGGGCCTGTCGACCCTCTAAGGGTTAAAGTATTAGTCAGAGGGCTGAATAGGGGTTGTTGAGGCAATTTGCTCATTTAGAGAGAATGGAGAGGTTTCTTCAATAAAGATTCCCATATGTTGCATAAGTGTCTCAATTCTTCAACTTGTTGGTTTTGAAAACCATTCACCACATGATTCTAAACTGTTGTATCTGGGTGCCTCTACCAAGACAGTGATTATGTGTGAGTGAGGTGACAGTGTTGGATGAAGATGAAAGTGGGAGATCGCTGACTTGTTGATAAAAAAAAATTTAGTTTTATGTTTAAATAAGTGTTAGCATTTTAACACTTTTGCATTTTTTCTTGTAACAGAAGGACCGATTTTACTCAGTTGCCAAAACACTAGTGGAAAATATGATTATGAAGGAGTTGACTGGCAAAAGGGAAAAGCAGCTAGCAGAACTACGCACGTGGGAACGTAACATGAACTCCATTTGCTCCGACCCGGCAAAACTTGCTGTGGAAAATTTTGTTGATTTAGAACTACCACCTATGGATTTTGTTTACATTAATGAGTGTATAGTAAGTTTATATGCACATCTAGTATCCTTAAACAATTACATTTGTCATTATGTTATTAACATTTTATTTTTTCTTATTTCATCTGGAGCAACATCTATGTACATTGTGTTCCATATTAATTATGTACATTGATACAAAATATCATAGATTAAGTTAAACACAAATTTTGGATAGTATATGCATGATTCATCTCCTCCCACTGACCACCCACACCTCCCTTCAGTTGCAGTTTAGGAGCCTCTACCTTACTCTGTGCTTATCAAGCGAATTTGGACAGTTTCATCACCTTATCTTGGTACCCAAGAGAAAGTGATGCTGGAAGTGCTAAGAAGAAACTATGATGATGTTAAAATTGAAGTGTTAGGTATGCCTACAGGTGTTGCACGTGTAATGGAAACTCCCCGAGTTTTTTATGGACGACTTAATGATTTATACAGTTAGAAACAGTGAGAAAAAGTAGAGATATTATATTAGGTATTAACCCGTAAATGGTCCAAATGTATATACAAGTACCATCCGACTTGTAACCGAGCTTGGTTCCGACCAACTGGTCGTAAGTCAAAATGGACGCAAGTCGAACCTTTGAAAATTGCCGACATACTGGGTAGGGCATAATGTCAAACCTTTGCTATATAAACTACCTACATAGTACTATAATGTAATGTACAATTATTATTTCATTTTACCATAATGTACTATTGATATATTTTAATCATTTATGTACTGTATATTATGTATACATGGTAGTGGACTGTATTGTAAATTTTACTTCTCATACAGTATCGTATATTACTATTATCTTTAAGTATTGTCGACACAGTGGAATAGGAGAATGCCACTGGTAGTGTCATCCTGCCAGAATGTCCTATAACCTATGCCCTAAGTATTGAGAAACGACTCTGGAACATGTGTAATACGTATTTGGCTGGCTAGCAGGCCAGCCAGGTGGGTGTGTGGTTGGTTGGTTGGTTGATTGGTTGGTTGGTTGCTTGGCTGGCTGCCTGGCTGACTGAATTTGGTTCTCTCTCCATCTGTATCTCTCTCTCTCTATCTATCTATCTTTGTCTCTCTCTCACAGGTACACATAAGTAAAGTTATCATACATAGTATAAATTACCTAGATAACCCAAAAAAATCAGACGAAGTGCTATACAACGGATCTGTGCTCTAATTCCCTAAATTAATAATAATAATTATTATTATTATTTTTAAGGTAGTAGGTTGGTAGACAGCAACCACCCAGGGAGGTACTACCGTCCTGCCAAGTGAGTGTAAAACGAAAGCCTGTGATTGTTTTACATGATGGTAGGATTGCTGATGTCTTTTGTCTGTCTCATAAATATGCAAGATTACAGGCATGTCTTGCTACTTCTACTTACACTTAGGTCACACTATACATACATGTACACATTTATTTACACACTCTCATCTGATTTTTCTTTGATTTTATCTTAATAGTTCTTGGTCTTATTAATTTTCCTTTTATATCCATGGGGAAGTGGAATAAGAATCTTTCCTCCGTAAGCCATGCGTGTTGTAAAAGTCAACTAAAATGCCGGGAACAATGGGCTAGTAACCCCTTTTCCTGTAAAGATTACTAAAAAGAATAAGAAGAAGAAAATTGTCAAAGTGGGAAGTCTGAATGTGCGTGGATGTTGTGCAGATGATAAGAAAGAGATGATTGTGGATGTTATGAATGAGAAGAAGCTGGATGTCCTGGCTTTAAGTGAAACAGCTGAAGGGGGTGGGAGAGTTTCAGTGGAGAGGAATAAATGGGATTAGGTCAGGGGTTTCAAATAGAGTTAGAGCTAAAGAAGGAGTAGCAATAATGTTGAAGGATAAGCTATGGCAGGAAAAGAGGGACTATAAATGTATTAATTCAAGGATTATGTGGAGTAAAATAAAGATTGGATGTGAAAAGTGGGTTATAATAAGCGTGTATGCACCTGGAGAAGAGAGAAGTGTAGAGGAGAGAGAGAGATTTTGGGAAATGTTGAGTGAATGCGTGGGGAGTTTTGAATCAAGTGTGAGAGTAATGGTGGTTGGGGATTTCAATGCTAAAGTGGGTAAAAATGTTATGGAGGGAGTAGTAGGTAAATTTGGGGTGCCAGGGGTAAATGTAAATGGGGAGCCTTTAATTGAGCTATGTGTAGAAAGAAATTTGGTAATAAGTAATACATATTTTATGAAAAAGAGGATAAATAAATATACAAGGTATGATGTAGCACGTAATGAAAGTAGTTTATTAGATTATGTATTGGTGGATAAAAGGTTGATGGGTAGGCTCCAGGATGTACGTGTTTATAGAGGGGCAACTGATATATCGGATCATTATTTAGTTGTAGCTACAGTTAGAGTAAGAGGTAGATGGGAAAAGAGGAAGGTAAGTAAGTAAGTAAATTTATTCAGGTATACACAATACAGTTACATAGAATTATCATACATAGCAGCATATGTGTAGAGAACCTAGGTGGCAACAACAAGTAAGAGGGAGGTGAAAGTGTATAAACTAAGGGAGGAGGAAGTTCGGGTGAGATATAAGCGACAATTGGCAGAAAGGTGGGCTAGTGCGAAGATGAGTAGTGGGGGGGGATTGAAGAGGGTTGGAATAGTTTTAAAAATGCAGTATTAGAATGTGGGGCAGAAGTTTGTGGTTATAGGAGGGTGGGGGCAGGAGGAAAGAGGAGTGATTGGTGGAATGATGAAGTAAAGGGTGTGATAAAAGAGAAAAAGGTAGCTTATGAGAGGTTTTTACAAAGCAGAAGTGTTATAAGAAGAGCAGAGTATATGGAGAGTAAAAGAAAGGTAAAGAGAGTGGTGAGAGAGTGCAAAAGGAGAGCAGATGATAGAGTGGGAGAGGCACTGTCAAGAAATTTTAATGAAAATAAGAAAAAATTTTGGAGTGAGTTAAACAAGTTAAGAAAGCCTAGGGAAAATATGAATTTGTCAGTTAAAAACAGAGTAGGGGAGTTAGTAGATGGGGAGATGGAGGTATTGGGAAGATGGCAAGAATATTTTGAGGAACTTTTAAATGTTAAGGAAGAAACAGAGGCAGTAATTTCATGCACTGGTCAGGGAGGTATACCATCTTTTAGGAGTGAAGAAGAGCAGAATGTAAGTGTGGGGGAGGTACGTGAGGCATTACGTAAAATGAAAGGGGGTAAAGCAGCTGGAACTGATGGGATCATGACAGAAATGTTAAAAGCAGGGGGGGATATAGTGTTGGAGTGGTTGGTACTTTTGTTTAATAAATGTATGAAAGAGGGGAAGGTACCTAGGAATTGGCAGAGAGCATGTATAGTCCCTTTATATAAAGGGAAAGGGGACAAAAGAGACTGTAAAAATTATAGAGGAATAAGCTTACTGAGTATACCAGGAAAAGTGTACAGTAGGGTTAAAATTGAAAGAATTAGAGGTAAGACAGAATGTAGGATTGCGGATGAGCAAGGAGGTTTCAGAGTGGGTAGGAGATGTGTAGATCAAGTATTTACATTGAAGCATATATGTGAACAGTATTTAGATGGGAAGTACAGTGCCTGCACTCTGAAGGAGGGGTGTTAATGTTGCAGTTTAAAAACTGTAGTGTAAAGCACCCTTCTGGCAAGACAGTGATGGAGTGAATGATGGTGAAAGTTTTTCTTTTTCGGGCCACCCTGCCTTGGTGGGAATCGGCCGGTGTGATAATAAAAAAAAAAATAAATATTTAGATAAAGGTAGGGAAGTTTTTATTGCATTTATGGATTTAGAAAAGGCATATGATAGAGTGGATAGAGGAGCAATGTGGCAGATGTTGCAAGTATATGGAATAGGTGGTAAGTTATTAAATGCTGTAAAGAGCTTTTATGAGGATAGTGAGGCTCAGGTTAGGGTGTGTAGAAGAGAGGGAGACTACTTCCTGGTAAAAGTAGGTCTTAGACAGGGATGTGTAATGTCACCATGGTTGTTTAATATATTTATAGATGGGGTTGTAAAGGAAGTAAATGCTAGGGTGTTCGGGAGAGGGGTGGGATTAAATTTTGGGGAATCAAATTCAAAATGGGAATTGACACAGTTACTTTTTGCTGATGATACTGTGCTTATGGGAGATTCTAAAGAAAAATTGCAAAGGTTAGTGGATGAGTTTGGGAATGTGTGTAAAGGTAGAAAGTTGAAAGTGAACATAGAAAAGAGTAAGGTGATGAGGGTGTCAAATGATTTAGATAAAGAAAAATTGGATATCAAATTGGGGAGGAGGAGTATGGCAGAAGTGAATGTTTTCAGATACTTGGGAGTTGACGTGTCGGCGGATGGATTTATGAAGGATGAGGTTAATCATAGAATTGATGAGGGAAAAAAGGTGAGTGGTGCGTTGAGGTATATGTGGAGTCAAAAAACGTTATCTATGGAGGCAAAGAAGGGAATGTATGAAAGTATAGTAGTACCAACACTCTTATATGGGTGTGAAGCTTGGGTGGTAAATGCAGCAGCGAGGAGACGGTTGGAGGCAGTGGAGATGTCCTGTTTAAGGGCAATGTGTGGTGTAAATATTATGCAGAAAATTCGGAGTGTGGAAATTAGGAGAAGGTGTGGAGTTAATAAAAGTATTAGTCAGAGGGCAGAAGAGGGGTTGTTGAGGTGGTTTGGTCATTTAGAGAGAATGGATCAAAGTAGAATGACATGGAAAGCATATAAATCTATAGGGGAAGGAAGGCGGGGTAGGGGTCGTCCTCGAAAGGGTTGGAGAGAGGGGGTAAATGAGGTTTTGTGGGCAAGGGGCTTGGACTTCCAGCAAGCGTGCGTGAGCGTGTTAGATAGGAGTGAATGGAGACGAATGGTACTTGGGACCTGACGATCTGTTGGAGTGTGAGCAGGGTAATATTTAGTGAAGGGATTCAGGGAAACCGGTTATTTTCATATAGTCGGACTTGAGTCCTGGAAATGGGAAGTACAATGCCTGCACTTTAAAGGAGGGGTTTGGGATATTGGCAGTTTGAAGGGATATGTTGTGTATCTTTATATGTGTATGCTTCTAGACTGTTGTATTCTGAGCACCTCTGCAAAAACAGTGATAATGTGTGAGTGTGGTGAAAGTGTTGAATGATGAAAGTATTTTCTTTTTGGGGATTTTCTTTCTTTTTTGGGTCACCCTGCCTCGGTGGGAGACGGCCGACTTGTTGAAAAAAAAAAAATATTATTAATGCAATAATATGTATGTATTAATAATAATATTATTATTATTAATAAAATATAATGATGTTCACTCATTACTTTAAAATATCTGTAGTCTTAATGTAGAGTGAGAGGCGAGTAAATAAGATTAAATGAATAAATGAAGGAGAGAATTGAGAGTGTAGAAGGTTCGCGAGTTTTGTAAACAAACTAGTTGTTGTTACCAGCCCAGACACGAATGGTTTTTGTTCACTCTGTCAAGCCGACTGGAAAAAAAATCTCATATTTGTTAATTTATATGTTTATATATAATTTTGAAAAAAATCATAGATGGAATAAGCAAAATGTCTATATTAATGTTTTATACACATTTAATGCACCTCAGTGATTATTATTGTGTTATTATCATCATTGTTAATATCACATCTTCAAGACCAATATCACACTCTTAATGATTTTAATGTGTACCTGCGTGCCAGCACAGGCACAAGATGTGGAGTTTAGAACAGTTAAGTTCATAATTTATTCATTCTAGAGTGTATATCAGGTTTTATGTTGTTTACATTGTTTATTATGTCATATTAGATGAATTGTGATAGATAAGCCGTAGAGCTCATATTAGCGTCATATTGAAGATGTGATGACTGCTTCGTGTGTAATACCTGTTGGTTAATGAGCGGCTCTCTGAGACAGAGAGACAAGCAAACAGAAATAAGACAGAGGTAGACAGAAAGACAGACACACACAGGAAGACATACAGATAGACAGATACAGACAAATACAGATACAGATATATAGGTAGATACAGACAGGTTTATGTGCAACATTGAAAACAGATAAAGAGAGTTCGAGAGTAAGAGCCTTTCTTTCCACAATCTCCATTGCAAGATTCAGACTTCCTCTTAGGGGCCATGGTGAAATTTGCTGTCTAGTTAGTACAGTTAATACAGTATGATGCTGCAGATAGGACAGGGTAACTCAAACTGATGCTGCCTGCATGGTGCATTGCTGCCGCTAGTATCATCAAATATTGTACAGCGGCATGCATCAGCTGACCCAGCCCAGCTGCCAGATGCACGGTTGTAAGTCAAGTGGACGTATGTCAAGCAGGTCGTAAGTCGGATGGTAGGTGTATACGTTCTTACCGCTACTGCCCCGAATATTTTGAAAAATATTTTTTTTTATATAGAAATAAAGAGCACATTTTTGTTAGTGTTAAAGGATAACAAAAAAAATTTAGGGTCAATACTTACCGAGATATGAGGCTGCGAAGTTGGCACTTAGTGATCACCTGACGGCAACATCAAATCCTGCCGCTTTGCAAGCGGCAGGATTTGTTGCCAGTATACCTTTTTTTCTCGTTTCTAAATTATTTTATACAATTTTTATGATCTGATAATTACAATTTATAGTAGTTCTTTGTCAGTAAGATGCCCATAGTTATTTTTAAGGGGACCCATCTTATCTCTAACTTTTGTTCTATACACCTGGAAAAAACTTTTTGGGCTAATTTTCGAATCCCTAGAAACTTTAATTTCATTCTCCCGTTTAGCTTTCCTTATCCCCTTTTTAACGTCCCTCTTAATGTCAATATACTGATTCATAAGATGACCCTCACCTCTTTTGATACACCTATAAATTCCTTTCTTCTGCCCTGAAAGATGTTTGAGCCTATTATTCATTTTTTTTTTTTTAACAAATCGGCCATCTCCCACCGAGGCAGGGTGACCCGAAAAGAAGAAAATCCCCCAAAAGAAAATACTTTCATCATCATTCAACACTTTCATCTCACTCACACATAATCACTGTTTTTGCAGAGGTGCTCAGAATACAACAGTTTAGAAGTATATACGTATAAAAATACACAGTATATCCCTTCAAACTGCCATTATCCCAAACCCCTCCTTTAGAGTGCAGGCATTGTACTTCCCATTTCCAGGACTCAAGTCCGGCTATATAAAATAACCGGTTTTCCTGAATCCCTTCACTACATATTACCCTGCTCACACTCCACTAGTTCGTCAGGTCCCAGATACCTTCGTCTCCATTCACTCCTATCTAACATGCTCATGCACGCTTGCTGGAAGTCCAAGCCCCTCGTCCACAAAACCTCCTTTACCCCCTCCCCCCAACCTTTTCAAGGACAACCCCTACCCCACCTTTCTTCCCCTACAGATTTATATGCTCTCCATGTTATTCTACTTTGATCCATTCACTCTAAATGACCAAACCACCTCAACAACCCCTCTTCAGCCCTCTGACTAATACTTTTATTAACTCCACACCTTCTAATTTCCACACACTGAATTTTCTGCATAATATTTACACCACACATTGCCCTTAGACAGGACGTCTCCACTGCCTCCAACCACCTCCTCGCTGCAGCATTTACAACCCAAGCTTCACACCCATATAAGAGTGTTGGTACTACTATACTTTCATACATTCCCTTCTTTGCCTCCATAGATAACATTTTTTGTCTCCACATATACACCTACCATCCGACTTACGACCTGCTCGACTTACGACTACTCGACTTACGACCGCGTTTTTTATGCCAAATTTCTTGGAAATAACTATTTGTGTTGTACAGTGTTTATCCTAAACCTTACAGTATAAAATACAGTACTTACAGCATAAAAAGTAAAGTAAAACATGAAATACCAAAATAAAACAAAATAGTCGTTACAAAAACGTTTCGTTGATATTTAGTAAACTCCGTCGTAAGTCGGATGGTAGGTGTACCTCAGTGCACCACTCACCTTTCTTCCTTCATCATTTCTCTGATTAACCTCATCCTTCATAAATCCATCCGCTGACACATCAACTCCCAAATATCTGAAAACATTCGCTTCTTCCATACTACTACTCCCCAATTTGATATCCAGTTTTTCTTTATCTAAATCATTTGATACCCTCATCACCTTACTCTTTTCTATGTTCACTTTCAGCTTTCTACATTTACACATTTTTATTTGATCTAATTTCTTTATACGGGACAAATGTTCTTTGGGCAGCATGTATAGTGTTCAGAAAGCTGTGATATTGATAGCTCTCTTCGTTACCTCGGTCAACAGATAAGTGTTCTCTAAGCCCATTATAATCTGCTTAGTGAAAATCTGGGACCATTACTGAATTATTCCTACTACCATACTTCCATTCAGTGATCACTTGTGCCGAGTTCCTCTGTAATCTCTAAATTATTAACAAAGGTTTCTTTGTTTGTCAGAACCAACTCAAGAAGGTTATTTCCCCTTGTAGGTTCTGTCACAAACTGCTTCAAAAAACAATCCTGAACTACTACTAAGAAGTCATTTGATTCTAAATTCCCAGTCAAGAAATTCCAATCAATCTGACTAAAGTTAAAATCTCCTAGAATTACTTCATTATCGTGCCCTGTGGCCTTAACAATTTCCTCCCATAGTAATCTTCCTTGGTCCCTATCTAAGTTGGGGGACAGGGTATCACTCCTAGAATCAACTTTTTTGCTTCTCTGAAAATTCTATCCAGACATACTCTGTATGCGTTATTTCAGACTTAATACCCGTTTTTATGCAACAGTTCAAGCGATCTTGGACAGAGAGTGCCACCCCACCCCCTTCCCGATACTTCTATCTATTTGGAGTAACTTAAAACCCTGAATATGACATTCTGCAGGTATGTCCTGACTTTTTGAATTAAACCACATCTCGATTATGACAAATACATCAATGTTACCTGCACTAGCAACTAATCTCAACTCATCTATGTTGTTCCTAGCACTACGGCTATTAGCATAATATATATTTATGGACCCTCCTTTCTCTTTACCCTTCCTGCTCATTTCTGTTTTTTCACTATACTTATTACTGTCCTTGTCACCTAGGGCCACTGGCTTTCCAATATCCACCTCATTCTGCCTATAACTACTTTCCCTAGAACTCATAATATTGCTACACTGGAACTTCACTGTTTTCTCACCAAAACCCATACCACTAACTATTCCTAGTTTAAAGCCCTAGTGGCTCCCATTGCTGCAGTTGTCAGTGCCCTCACCCCAGACCTAGATAAGTGAACCGCATCCCTGGCATACATATCATTTCTGCAATAGAAGAAGTTCCAGTTGTCAATGAATGTTACCGCATTTTCCTTACAGTATTTGTCCAGCGAGCAATTGACACCTATTGCCCTGGACAACCATTAATTTCCAATCCTCTCCTTGGCAAAATGCCACATATGACAGGGTTCCCACCCTTCTTCCTAATTATCTCTATTGCTGACCTATACCTGCTAATCAGGTCCTCGCTCCTACGTCTGCCAACACCATTGCCTCCCGCACTGAGGAAGATAATAGGATTGCTCCCATTACATTTCGTGATATTGTCCAGATGCTAACAATATGCCCCATCCCAGCCCCAGAAAAACATACCCTCTGCCTCCTCTTCCTGTCCCTAAGACAGAAGGCCCTATCCATAAACTTAACCTGACTGTCTCCAACTAAAATGATGTTTTTACCTTCACTTGTGGAATTTGTCGTGACATTCTCGATGGTCTTCGTTGGGGTTTCAAGTGATGTCTCACTTACATCTGCCAGTGCTTCCTTGGTGCTCGTTGTGACGTTCCCAGTGTACAACCCACATTCGTCAGGTAGCACCGAAAATGGATTGGAAATTTCCACAGTAGTCTTCTGGTTCTTCCTTGTTTCTGCCTCTCCAACAGTCTTCTTGATCCTCAGCTTGGTTCCATGTTGCCCGGCCACTGACCAGGTTTCCCTCTTAACCTGAGAACTCACAACAGGAGGATTACTACGACTCCTCTTGTTCTCCCCAATTAATCGCTGTATCTCCAGCTTAGCAACCCTAAGCTCCTCTTTTAGCTGCTGGTAGAGTTGCTCAAGAGAGGACATCTTGGTTCAGGTTCACAGAATGCACACAAACAAGTCTTCACAGAGCTAAGTATAGGTCACCACCATGAGTGGTGGTGATGCTGATTCTTAGTACATAACTTATTTCCCATATTATGGTTTTATTTACATCCCCTTGAATCCCCTTCCATTGTTCTACTACTGAGGGAAGAATTTCTTGTTTATTCTTAGCATAGCTTATTTTTTCTAAGCTTATAATTATGGCCTCATGTTTTTCCTTTGTTAATGTTCCTAAGAAATAACTGTATTTTTCTGTATCCTTTTGTGACCATATAATCCAGTAGATTGGTGCTAATATAGGAACATGTTGAGCAGTTTATTGAAAAATGTGAACTTTGCCACATAAGAACAAAAATAGATATTTTAACCCTTTGACTGTTTCTGTTGTATATATACGTCTTACAAGCCATTGTGTTTGACGTGTACATGCTCAAAAATTCTAGCGGCTTCAAATCAAGCGGGAGAAAGCTGGTAGGCCCACATGTGAGAGAATGGGTCTGTGTGGTCAGTGTGCGCAGTATAAAAAAAATCCTGCAGCAAGCAGTGAATAACGAGAAAAGAAAACTTTGACCATATTTTGGGATTAAAACGCCAACTTTGAGGTGTATTTTTTTATAGTTTTTATGGTTATATTCTTGTTTTCGTAGTCACATTTGATAGAATGGAATACATATTATGGAAATGGAGGTGATTTTAATTGGTTTTACTATGAAAAGGTCCTTGAAATGGAGCTCAAAGTAGGGGAAATGTTTGATTTTTGCTGATGTTCAAGAGTAAACAATTGACATCATTGTCCAATAAATGTCCAACTAGCCATTCTAATATGCAGTCATGAATGGGTTGACATTATTTATACAATTATTACAATATTGCAGTAGTCTTCATAACAGTAAATCTATTTTTTGAGTAAAAATTCAAAATAGAAAACAAGAGTAATATCAGAGGGGCCTAGAGACGTGACTGATGAACAAAGAAAATGTTATTTTAGAGCCAGGAATGTCTGCATTGTTCATTCTGGAGCCTATTTTGAAATTGGCATATTTTTTAATTTGCGTGAAATGGGCCAAATTGCCAATTTCTGACCACTTTATTGGGTAGTTGAAATCAGTAAATGGGCAGTTTCTTGTACTCGATCGATAGAACAAATGGAGTTCTAAAGAAACAGCTATGAGTTTGGTCGACTGGAACAATGGAATTAGCGGAAAATAGGGCTCAAAGTGGGCAAAATCGCCGATTCGTAAATATCGCCGAGGTCGCTAACTTCACAAGAGCATAATTCCGTAAGTTTTCCATCAAATTTAATACTTTCGGTGTCATTACCATCGGGAAGAGATTCTTTATCATTTCATAAGAATTTTCTTTTTTTTTTTTCCCCAAAAAATATTTTGTGACACCAGAAGACACCTCAGGATTTGGGGTTGCGACATTCAAAGGGTTAATGATTGAAGGCCTTCTGGATATCCTGTGTTGACCTTGGCAGTAATTTTGAAAAATTGCTACTAATCACCTCCTCTATAATGAGAGTATCGGGCAAAATTGCTTCAGACATTATTGAATTAACATTTTGATATTAATCACAACCAATTAAATTAACCACAAGGTCTAGAAAACTTGACATCAACACTAAATTTATTCACACTGATTTGACTGTTACATTGAATTTTCTGTAGTGAGGTTACAAAATTCTTTCTGGAAACAAAAATTACCAACATGCATTGTTTTAAGGTTGACCTATAGTACAGAATGAGTATGTTCATGCGTCAATGCTAAATATTCTCACA
The DNA here is from genome assembly GCF_038502225.1 of Cherax quadricarinatus. Lineage (NCBI taxonomy): Eukaryota > Metazoa > Arthropoda > Malacostraca > Decapoda > Parastacidae > Cherax > Cherax quadricarinatus. The sequence continues at coordinate 7,946,808 of NC_091299.1, forward strand.
TCATCCATCTTCTGTTATTGTTTATTCCAGGAGTTATCACCCCAACATGCTGTATGACCCTAGTTGGTTTAGTACCTCTGTTTTATTTTTTTTTTCCCAACAAGTCATCTGTCTCCTACTGAGGCAGGGTGACCCAAAAAGGAAGAAAATCCCCAGAAAGAAAATATTTTGATCATCATTCAACGCTTTGACGTCACTCATACATAATCACTGCCTTTGCAGAGGTGTCCAGATACAACAGTTTAGAAGCATATATAAAAATATATAAAATATCCCTCCATCACACTCACACGAGCTTTTAAATCTCTGCACAAAATTCAATTTAAACCAGCAAATAATAGAGCTTACTAGACTGGAGAATACACTAGACCTCATCTTCACTAACAATGATGATCTGATAAGAAATGTCACCATATCAAAAACAATATACTCAGATCACAACATAATTGAGGTTCAGACAGGTATGCGTGGAGCCCCAGACCGACATAATGAGACTAGTCACGAGGGAGCATTCACCAAATTCAACTTCAATAACAAAAACATAAAGTGGGACCAAGTAAACCAAGTCCTAACCGATATAAGCTGGGAAGATATACTAAGCAACACAGACCCCAACTTATGCCTAGAACAGATTAACTCGGTGGCACTCGATGTATGCACAAGGCTTATTCCTCTAAGAAAAAGGAGGAGTAGATGTAAAATAGAAAGAGACAGGCGCTCCCTTTACAGGCGACGGAAAAGAATAACAGAGCGGCTAAAAGAGGTCAATATATCTGAAATGCGTAGGGAGACACTGGTCAGAGAAATAGCAAGCATCGAACTTAAGCTAAAAGAATCCTTTAGGAGTCAGGAATCGCAGGAAGAACTAAAAGCCATAAATGAAATCGAAAGAAACCCAAAGTATTTCTTCTCCTATGCCAAATCAAAATCGAGAACAACGTCCAGTATTGGGCCCCTACTTAAACAAGATGGGTCCTACACAGATGACAGCAAGGAAACGAGTGAGCTACTCAAGTCCCAATATGACTCAGTTTTTAGCAAGCCGCTAACCAGACTGAGAGTCGAAGATCAAAATGAATTTTTTATGAGAGAGCCACAAAATTTGATTAACACAAGCCTATCTGATGTTATCCTGACGCCAAATGACTTCGAACAGGCGATAAATGACATGCCCATGCACTCTGCCCCAGGGCCAGACTCATGGAACTCTGTGTTCATCAAGAACTGCAAGAAGCCCCTATCACGAGCCTTTTCCATCCTGTGGAGAGGGAGCATGGACACGGGGGTCATCCCACAGTTACTAAAAACAACAGACATAGCCCCACTCCACAAAGGGGGCAGTAAAGCAACAGCAAAGAACTACAGACCAATAGCACTTACATCCCATATCATAAAAATCTTTGAAAGGGTCCTAAGAAGCAAGATCACCACCCATCTAGAAACCCATCAGTTATACAACCCAGGGCAACATGGGTTTAGAACTGGTCGCTCCTGTCTGTCTCAACTATTGGATCACTACGACAAGGTCCTAAATGCACTAGAAGACAAAAAGAATGCAGATGTAATATATACAGACTTTGCAAAAGCCTTCGACAAGTGTGACCATGGCGTAATAGCGCACAAAATGCGTGCTAAAGGAATAACAGGAAAAGTCGATCGATGGATCTATAATTTCCTCACTAACAGAACACAGAGAGTAGTCGTCAACAGAGTAAAGTCCGAGGCAGCTACGGTGAAAAGCTCTGTTCCACAAGGCACAGTACTAGCTCTCATCTTGTTCCTCATCCTCATATCCGACATAGACAAGGATGTCAGCCACAGCACCGTGTCTTCCTTTGCAGATGACACCCGAATCTGCATGACAGTGTCTTCCATTGCAGACACTGCAAGGCTCCAGGCGGACATCAACCAAATCTTTCAGTGGGCTGCAGAAAACAATATGAAGCTCAACGATGAGAAATTTCAATTACTCAGATATGGTAAACATGAGGAAATTAAATCTTCATCAGAGTACAAAACAAATTCTGGCCACAAAATAGAGCGAAACACCAACGTCAAAGACCTGGGAGTGATCATGTCGGAGGATCTCACCTTCAAGGACCATAACATTGTATCAATCGCATCTGCTAGAAAAATAACAGGATGGATAATGAGAACCTTCAAAACTAGGGAGGCCAAGCCCATGATGACACTCTTCAGGTCACTTGTTCTATCTAGGCTGGAATATTGCTGCACACTAACAGCACCTTTCAAGGCAGGTGAAATTGCCGACCTAGAAAATGTACAGAGAACTTTCACGGCGCGCATAACGGAGATAAAACACCTCAATTACTGGGAGCGCTTGAGGTTCCTAAACCTGTATTCCCTGGAATGCAGGAGGGAGAGATACATGATTATATACACCTGGAAAATCCTAGAGGGACTAGTACCGAACTTGCACACGAAAATCACTCACTACGAAAGCAAAAGACTTGGCAGACGATGCACCATCCCCCCAATGAAAAGCAGGGGTGTCACTAGCACGTTAAAGGACCATACAATAAGTGTCAGGGGCCCGAGACTGTTCAACTGCCTCCCAGCACACATAAGGGGGATTACCAACAGACCCCTGGCAGTCTTCAAGCTGGCACTGGACAAGCACCTAAAGTCAGTTCCTGATCAGCCCGGCTGTGGCTCGTACGTTGGTTTGCGTGCAGCCAGCAGCAACAGCCTGGTTGATCAGGCTCTGATCCACCAGGAGGCCTGGTCACAGACCGGGCCACGGGGGCGTTGACCCCCGGAACTCTCTCCAGGTAAACTCCAGGTAAACTGCCAATATCCCAAATCCCTCCTTTAAAGTGCAGGCATTGTACCTCCCATTTCCAGTGCTCAAATCTGGCTATTTAAAAATTGCCGGTTTCCCTGAATCCCTTCACTAAATATTACTCTGCTCACACTCCAACAGCTCATCAAGTCCCAAAAACCATTCGTCTCCATTCACTCCTATCTAGCATTCTCACACACGCTTGCTGGAAGTCCAAGCCTCTCGCCCACAAAACCTCCTTTAGCCCCTCCCCTCCAACCTTTTTGAGGGCAACCCCTACCCCACCTACCTTCCCCTACAGATTTATATGCTCTCCAAGTCTTTATACTTTGATCCATTCTCTCTAAATGACTTTTAGTAACTCCACACCTTCTCCTGATTTCCACACTCCGAATTCTCTGCATAATATTTACATTACTCGTTGCCCTTAGAAAGGACATTTCCACTGCCTCCAGCCGCCTTCTTGCTGCAGCATTTACAACCCAAGCTTCACACCCATATGAGAGTGTTGGTACCACTATACTTTCACACATTCTCTTCTTCACTTCCATAGATAACGTTTTTTGTCTCCACAAATACCTCAATGCGCCATTCACCTTTTTTCCTTCATCAGTTCTGTGGTTAACCTCATCCTTCATAAAACCATCTGCCAACACGTCAACTCCCAAATATCTGAAAACATTCACTTCTTCCATACTCCCTCTCTCCAATGTGATATCCAGTTTTTATTTATCTAAATCATTTGATATCCTCATCACCTTACTCTTTTCTATGTTCACTTTCAACTTTCTATCTTTACACACCCTCCCAAACTCATCCAGTAACCTTCGCAACTTTTCTTTAGAATCTTCCATAAGCACAGTATCATCAGTAAAAAGTAACTGTGTCAACTCCCATTTTGTACTTCATTCCCCATAATTTAATCCCACCCCTCTCCCCAACACCCTAGCATTTACTTCTTTCACAACCCCATTTATAAATACGTATATTAAACAACCATGGTGACATTACACATCCCTGTCTAAAGACCTACTGGGAAGTAATCTCCCTCCCTCTTACACACCCTAACCTAAACCTCACTATCCTCATAAAAACTCTTCACAGCATTTAGTAACTTGCTACTTCTTCCATATACTTGCAACATCTGCCACATAGCTCCCCTATCCACTCTATCCTATGCCTTTTCTAAATCCATAAATGCAATGAAAACTTCCCTACCTTTATCTAAATACTGTTCACATACATGCTTTAATGTAAACACTTGATCTACACATCCCCTACCCACTCTAAAGCCTCCTTGCTCATTTGCAATTCTACTCTGTCTTACCTCTCATTCTTTCAATAATAACACTACACTTTACCTGGTATACTCAGTAAACTTATTCCCCTATAATTTTTACCACTTTCTTTTGTCCCCCTTCCCTTTTTATAAAGGAATTATACACTCTGCCAATCCCTAGGTACCTTCCCCTCTTCCATACATTTATTGAACAAAAATACCAACCACTCCAACACTATATCCTCCTCTGCTTTTAACATTTCTGTCATGATCCCGTCAGTTCCAGCTGCTTTAACCCCTTTCATTCTATGTAATGCCTCACACACCTCCCCCACACTCACATCCTGCTCTTCTTCACTCCTAAAAGATGTGATACCTCCCTGGCCAGTGTATGAAATTACAGCCTCCCTTTCTTTATCAACTTTTAAAAGTTCCTCAAAATATTCCCGCCATCTACCCAATACCTCCAGCTCCCCATCTACTAACTCCCCTAATCTGCTTTTAACTGATAAATCCATTCTTTTCCTAGGCTTTCTTGATTTATCTCTCTCCAAATTTTTTTCTTATTTTCATCAAAATTTCTTGACAGTCTCTCTCCCACTCTATCATCATCTGTCCATTTTCACTCTCTCACCACTCTCTTTACCTTTCTTTTACTCTCCATATACTCTACTCTTCTTATAACACTTCTGTTTTGTAAAAACCTCTCATAAGCTACCTTTTTCTCTTTTATCACGCCCTTTACGTCATTCCACCAGTCACTCTTTCCTCCTGCACCCACCCTCCTATAGCCACAAATTTCTGCCCCACATACTAATACTGCATTTTTAAAACTATCTCAACCCTTTTCAACCCTGCCACTACTCATACTTGCATTAGCCAACATCTCTGCCAATAGTTGCTTATATCTCACCCTAACTTCTTCCTCCCTTAGTTTATACACTTTCACCTCTCTCTTACTTGTTGCCATTTTCCTTTTGTCCCATCTACCTCTTACGTTAACTGCAGCTACAACTAAATAATGATCCAATAGTATATCCATTGCCCCTCTATAAACATGTACATCCTGAAGCCTACCCTTCAACCTTTTATCCACCAATACATAATCTAACAAACTACTTTCATTTTGTTCTATATCATTCCTTGTATACTTATTTATCCTCTTTTTCATAAAATATGTATTACTTATTACCAAACCTCTTTCTATACATTGCTCAATTAAAGGCTCCCCATTTTCATTTACTCCTGGCACCCCAGATTTACCTACTACTCCCTCCACAACATTTTTACCCACTTTAGCATTTAGATCCCTAACCACAAGTACTCTCTCACTAGGTTTAAAACTCCCCATGCACTCAATCAACATTTCCCAAAATCTCTCTTTCCTCTACACTTCTCTCTTCTCCAGGTGCATAAACACTTACTATAACCCACTTTTCACATTCAGTCCTTATTTTACTCCACATAATCCTTGAATTTATACATTTATACCTCTTCAAGGGGGGCTCCTTGGCATGGTGAAGAGGCTCTTGGTCTGAGGAATTAGACCTGTCGGTCTACTTCCTCAGACCGAACCTAATTACCCCCAATCCCCTGTTCCCTATCCCATCCTCCCCTTTTTCATTTCCTCCTCCTCCTCCCCACCCCTCCCTTTTGCCCTTCCTTTTTGGCCTTTGGTGTTTTTTTTTTTTTTCCCGCAGGCACGCTAGTTCCTAAGTAGGGGAAAGGGTACCGGGGTCCGTCCCATTCCGTTGAGGTTCTTGGCGGTGACGTAGTTTGCTGTGGAATCTGGATTGCCTAGGGATGTCCTGATCCCTCTCCGGTATCCCGGAGGGTGGCTTTGGGTGTCTCTAGGGCGACGGGTGTATCTCTGGAAGCCACCTTTCGGATTCTGGGGGTGGTGGCCGAAGGAGGTATGCTTTGTGGCGGATTTCCGGCCGCCCTCTCTTTTGTCCACCGAGGTAGCTCGGCAGATGTGAGGTTGCTATCCCGGATTGCCAGTTTACTGGCATGATGGGTAGGGTATGGCACGGGTTCCATGCTGCATCTGCGCTACTTGCAGTGCTGAGGTCTTCTTGGGCGCGGAGGGAGATTTCTGGCCCTTTCATTCCTCCTAGGAACTATCCCTCCCCGGTCCCCCCTTTTTTTATTTTTATTTTTATTTTTATTTTCTTCTTTTTTTTTTTCTTAAAAACAAAAAGAAAGAAGTAACCTAACCATGGCAGCCCTAGTCCATGAACCTGCTACCCCCGGGCCCCTTCTTGATACCGCACCCCGTTCTGACCCCGCCTCGTCTTTGGACCACTCTTCGGACACTCCTCATGCCTCTGTACCTCTTGCCGGTGCTGTTTCCTCACCCGCTTCAGGTACTGAGGCCTCAACTGACTCCTTCGATTTATCTGACTTTCGCTCTCCTCTGACTATGCTTCCGGCCTCTCCCTCTACGGTGCGGCAATTTTCGAATCACCGGCCCGTTCCACGTCGGACCTACTCTGGTCCCACGCCTAAACGACAAAGACAATTACCTGCTGATGATACTTCTCCACTTTCTCGTTCTTCTCAGAAAAGATCGACATGTCCTACACTACCTTTTCACGCTCGGTTTCAGACTGCACAATGGACTAAATTCTTCACTTTACGACCGACTTCCTCTACTGCCTATCTTTCTGACCACAATATTGGCAAGGCACTCCTACGCCATGTTGATAAAGATATTTCTTTTCATGCTCTTAAGAGCGGTACGCGCATCGTCACCGTACAGAATGCTACCCAGGCTCATGAACTTTTTCGTCTTTCCCATATTGATACTGTTCCTGTAACTATTGAAAAGCATCATTCCCTCAATTCTTGTAGTGGTACCGTCATTCTGCCCCATACCATAGTTCAACAAAATTTCCAGACATGTGGCACTGACATTCTTGAACAGCTGGAACTCCAAGATCTCCCAATCCTCAAGGTAGACACTTACGTTCTTCCTGCCCGCGGGCGGAGACGATACCCTAGCAATGTGGCTCGTTTAACTTTTGACAGCCGTGAACTCCCATCCTCAGTTTATGTAGCAGGACATCGGTTACAAGTTCGATAGGTGATCCCTACACCGCAACAGTGTAGAAATTGCTGGCGATTTGGCCATCCAGTCTGTTGTGCCGATGACCATTCTAATACGTCTTGCAATCGACCTCCCTCTTGCCTTAATTGTCATGAGGCTCACCCTTCGTACTCGCCGTTGTCAAGTCTACTTAAACGAGCGGGAAATCCGTTACCTCAAAGAGGCAGAAGGTCTCCCTTATGCCATGGCAGTTTCTCATCTCCGCCTCCAAGGGAGACTACCTCGTGTTTCTTATTCCCGTGTTTCAAAACGTCCCCCCACTTCTGGTATCCCATCTTCTGCACCCACCTCTGTGGTTACCTCTCCCATAGTCACTTCTGTAGCTAATTCTTTTGCTGTCCTCGGCTCAGACGTCCCTACTTCAACGTCTCAGTCTGATCTCGCTTCTTTGTGTTCTCTCTCACAAGCCTCAGTAGCGACGAGATCTCGTATGACACCTCCTCCCAATCGTCCCTCTACTTCTCAAAAGTAAAAAAAAAGGTCCGTTAACACCTCCTACCCATCTTCCACCTCCTCATTTTCCCTTCCCTGTCTCTGTACCTGGTTCTCCCCCTCTCACTGGCTCTGTTACAAGTGTAGAGGTTCACCCTCCTCCTCGTACTGTACCTTCCTCCCCTGTTCCCTCCCAAGTTTCTTCCTCTTCTGCCACCTCCCAGGTTTCTGCCTCTTCTGTCCCCTTCCACGCTTCTCCAGTTCCCTCCACCCTTTCGCTTCCCCCTACCTTGGTACAGTCCATTACAGTTCCAATCTTTACTCATCCTCCCACTACCATTTCCAGTATTGTCTCCCATACGACGTCTCTGAATTCTGAAACACTTGAAGCAATCTCTGAATATATTGCAGAGACCAAACCATCAATGGACACTGATCCACCCTCCGCTCCTTCTCTCTCCTCTACTCCATCTGCGCAACTCCTTTCTTCACAGCGCACCGTTCCTTCGCTGCTTGAACGTTTTCCACTGCCTCCGCATGTGGACTTTTCTAACCCCTCTAGTCCGTAGGAACCCTTACCTGCGGATTTCAGGTATCTTTATCATTGCCAATCATGGCCTATTTACAGTGGAATATACGCGGCCTCAGGGGTAATCGGGGTGAGCTTCAGATGTTACTCTCCCAGTTTTCTCCTGTTGGTGTTTGCTTGCTTACAGGAACCAAAATTACACTCTGCTGTTATCTCTCCCATCTCAGGCTATAATTTATTGTATTCTTCAGATCCTTTTCCTGATGGGACCTTTAACCCTTTCAGGGTCCGTCCCGTAGATCTACGGCTTTACGTTCAGGGTCCAAACCGTAGATCTACGCCATGAGCTCAGCTCACTCTGATAAACTGTGAGTGGTACATTTGGGCCTAGATATGAGAGAATACATCTATGTGGTATGTGTGCACCACATAAAACAGATCCTGCAGCACACTGTGTATAATGAGAGAAAAAAAATGAAATCATGATTTTTCGATTAAAACAGCAACTTTGCAGTGTTTTTCGTATGTTTTTTATAGTTGTATTTGCGATTTCTTGGTCTCATTTGATAGAATGGAAGACATATTACAGAAATAGAGATGATTTTGATTGGTTTTAGCACTGGAAATGGCTTGAAACTGAGCTCAAAGTAGCAGAAATGTTAAATTTTTGCCGATATTCAAGAGTAAACAAACGACCTCACACATCTAATACACGTCAGCTGGTGGGTCTAATATACATTCACAAATATGGTGATGATATTTATACAATTATTACAGTATTGCATAACAGTAAATCTTCTATTTTTTGGTGTGAATAAAAATTCATTGTGAATAAAAAATAAAAATGGAATTTATTTGTAAAGCCTCAAAACATAACTAATGAACAGAGGAAATGTTAGTTTAGTGCCTGGAATGCCTACATTGTTCATTCTGGAGCCTATTTTGAAATTGGAATATTTTGAACTTTGTGTTAAATTGGCCAAATTAACAATTTCCGATCACTTTATTTTGTAGTTGAAACAGTTGACTTGGCGATTTCTTGTGCTCAATCGATAGAATAGAAGTAATACTAGTGAAAAAGCTAAGAATTTGGTTGATTGGAATAATGTAATTGGCATAAAATGGGAGTCAAAGTCGGCAAAATCGCCGATTCGTAAATATCGCTGACACATCAAAATTTGCGAGAGCATAATTTCGTCAATTTTCCACCAAATTTCGTACTTTTTGTTTTATTACCTTCACAAAAAGATTCTCTACGATTTCATAAGAAAAAATAACAAATTTTTTTTTTGAAAATTCTTGGACACTGGTGCGTGACTCCAGATTTGGGCCTTGGACCCTGAAAGGGTTAATGAAAGTGCCCTTCTTCTACGCACTGATATTCCGTACCATCAGCTATTTGTTCGTACTTCACTGCATTACATAACAGCCCGTATCCACTTGCATAAGTGGTATACGCTCTGTTCTTTATATCTCTCTCCTTCTCGGACATTATCTATTCTGGATATTGCCTTTCTTGTTTCGTCATTACCACCACCGATTCTGTTACTTGGTGATTTTAATGCCCACCATTTCCTCTGGGGGGGGGTCTCACTGCGATTCTCGTGGCATTCAGTTAGAGGCTTTTCTTGCCACCCACCCCCTCCATGTTTTAAATACAGGTACTCACACCCATTTTGATCCTCGGACTCATACTCTCTCTTGCATCGATCTCTCAGTCTGCTCTTCCTCCGCCGCATTAGACTTCACTTGGTCTGTTCTTCCGGACTTACATGACAGCGATCATTTCTCAATCATTCTTACTTCCCCTTCATATTCACCACCTCTTCGCATCCCACGCTGGCAATTTGATCAGGCAAATTGGAACCTTTACTCACATATAACTGTTTTTAGAGAGGTTCCTTCTTCGTCCTCCATCGATGAGCTTTTACACCTCTTCTCGTCCTCCGTTTTAACCGCAACTTCTCATTCTATACCCCAAACTTCGGGCAGGCATTCTCAGAAATGCGTGCCTTGGTGGTCTCCTGCTTGTGTTCATGCAGTACGTTTGAAACGCGCTGCATGGGGCAGGTACCGGTACAATAGAACCAGAGAGACTTCTTCATTTTAAGCAGAAGCGTGCGATCGCTCGCTGTGTCATCCGTGACACTAAACGCACTTGCTGGCGAGATTATGTCTCCACCATCACCTCTGCTTCCTCTATGAGTGCATTCTGGAAAAAAGTATGAGAACTGAGTGGTAAATATTCTCCTGACCCGGCTCCTGTTCTGCGGGTTGCCGGTGTTGATATAGCAAACCCACTAGATGTTGCCAATGAAATTGACAAGCATCTGGTCCGTATTTCTCAGGGACTCCATCTATGTCCCTCATTTCTTTCCTCAAAGTCTGCCAGAGAGTTAGCACCCTTGGACTTTTCTTCTCTCAGAGAAGAACAGTATAATGTGCCTTTTACACTTCAAGAACTGGAGGCAACACTCTCAGCTTGCCGATCATCGGCAGCTGGGCCCGATAACATTCATATTCATATGCTACAACATTTACATCAGTCAGCCCTTGCAGTCCTATTACGCCTTTACAATCTTATTTTGTCACAAGGAGTTCTTCCACAGCTGTGGAAATCCGCCATTGTTCTCCCTTTCTGCAAACCAGGCACTACGGGACATGAAACCTCCCATTATCGTCCCATTGCTCTTACCAGTGCAGTTTACAAAGTGATGGAACGCCTAGTAAATAGACGTTTAGTGTGGTATTTAGAGACACACAACAGTCTCTCCACTCGTCAATATGGCTTTCGTAAGGGACGTTCTACCATAGACCCCTTACTACGCTTGGATACGTATGTTCGTAATGCCTTTCCGAATAACCACTCAGTTATTGCCATATTTTTTGACCTTGAGAAGGCATATGACACAACTTGGAGGTATAATATTTTAGCCCAAGCCCACTCCTTAGGCCTTCGAGGCAATCTACCATCCTTCCTTAAGAACTTTTTAACTGACAGGCATTTCCGTGTTCAGGTTAATAATGTGCTCTCCCCGGACTTTATCCAAGCTGAAGGTGTCCCCCAGGGATGTGTTCTGAGCACAACACTTTTTCTCCTTGCTATTAATGATTTGGCCTCTAGTCTTCCATCAAATATTTGGTCATCACTCTATGTTGATGACTTCGCTATTGCCTGTGCAGGCGCTGACTGTCACCTTATTACAGCTTCTCTCCAGCATGCAGTCGACCGTGTTTCCAATTGGGCCACCACATGTGGGTTTAAATTTTCCAGCACTAAAACCCACCAAATTACTTTCACTAGACGCTCTGTCATCTCCGATCATCCTTTGTACCTCTATGGCTCCCGTATCCCTGAACGTGACACAGTCAAGTTTCTGGGCCTCCTCTTTGATCGTAGGTTATCCTGGAAACCTCACATTACCTCTCTGAAGGCGACTTGTCACAGCCGGCTGAACCTTCTTAAAACCCTTGCTCATCTTTCCTGGGGAGCTGATCGTCGAACCCTCCTTCGCCTACATTCCACCCTTATCTTATCGAAACTTGATTATGGTGACCAGATCTATTCAGCGGCATCTCCTGCTACTCTCTCTAGCCTTAACCCCATTCATCACCAAGGATTACGTTTATGCCTTGGTGCTTTTCGCTCTTCCCCTGTCGAGAGCCTCTATGCAGAAGCGAACGTTCCATCCTTATCCGATCGCCGTGATGCCCATTGCCTTCGCTACTATGTACGCTCTCATGATCTCCGCAATCCTTCCATTTATAGAATGGTCACTGATATTAGTAGACATTCTTTATTTGTTCGCCGCCCCTGTTTACTCCGTCCCTTCTCTCTTCGCCTTCATTCGCTCTTGTCTTCTCTTCAATTACTACCTTTCTATGTACATGTAGCATCTCACTTTTCCCTACCCCCCTGGGAAGTTCCAGCTGTTCGAGTCTGTTCTTTCTCTCTCCCTTGCTCGAAAGCCCAACTGCCTATGGTCGCTTCCCGCTCTCTGTTTCTTGACCACTTTCACTCTCATTCTCGTGCCGTTGCTGTGTACACAGATGGCTCTAAGTCTTCTGACGGCGTAGGATTCGCAGCAGTGTTTCCGGACAGCATCGTACAAGGGCATTTACTATCTTCGGCTAGTATTTTTACTGCTGAATTGTATGCCATCCTTACAGCACTTATCCGTATTGCATCTATGCCTGTGTCATCATTTGTCTCAGACTCCCTTAGTGCTTTACAGGCTATACAGAAATTTGATACACCTCACCCCTTAGTCCTCCATATCCAACTTTGGCTACGCCGCATCTTTACCAAGCATGAAGATATTGTTTTTTGTTGGGTCCGTGGTCATGTTGACGTACAGGGCAATGAACAGGCAGACACTGCTGCGCGGTCAGCAGTACATGACCTACCAGTTTCATGTAGAGGTATTCCATTTACGGACTATTTTGCTGCAATATCTTCCCAACTTCACACCCGTTGGCAACAACGTTGGTCTACTATGCTCGGCAACAAACTTTAATCTATTAAACCGAGTATAGGTTACTGGCCGTCTTCTTATCACCAGTGTCGAGGTTGGGAGACTACTCTCTCCCGTCTTCGCATTGGCCATACTCGTCTTACTCATGGGTATCTCATGGAGAGGCGCCCTGCTCCTCTCTGTGAGAATTGCCAAGTTCCATTATCAGTCAGCCACATTCTGTTGGACTGCCCACTTTATCAACGAGCACGCAGAATTTACCTCCGTCGTCGTCGTCTTCGCTCTGCTGCTCTCTCTTTACCTTCCGTTCTCGCTGATGGACCCACCTTTCATCCAGACTCTCTCATTGACTTTTTGACAACAACTGACTTACTTCACAAATTCTGATACCTTCAGCCCTTTCTACTTCAATCTCTTGCTACCCTCTACCCCCGTACTATCCCCTGCCCCGCTGTTTTCTGTAACCTACTGATCATCCCTCCTCCCTTCTGCCATCCAATACCCTCGCTTCCTTCCCTACCCTGCAGAGCTGTATAGCCTTTGTGACTTAGCGCTTCTTTTTGATTATAATAATAATAATAATATACATTTATATTCCCTCTTTTCCTTCCTTAAATTATCCTTCAACATTATTGCTACTACATGACTCACGAAATCGTAATGACTCGACTGCAAACAAACCATACCACGGACAGGGATAGAACCTGCGATCAGAGAATCTCAAAACTCCTCCAGACTGTCGTGTTAGCCACTGAGCCAGCTTGCCACCTAGTTGGATGAATCTTATTGTGGCTAATGCAACTGTCTGGAGTTTTGAGACTCTCTGATAGCGGGTTTTATCCCCGTCCGTGGTTTTTTTTTTTTTTTTTTTTTTTTTTTTTTTTTTTGCCACTTCTCCTTTAGCTCTAACTCTGTAGAAAACCCCTGACCTAATCCCATTTATTTCTCACCACTGAAACTGTCCTCTCCCCTTCAGTTTTGTTCCACCTTCTTTTCATGCATAACATCCACAATCATGTCTCTTTTATCATTCGCACAACATCCACGCACATTCAAACATCCCACTTTGACAGTTTTCTTTTTCTTTTTAGTAAGCTATACGGGAAAAGGGGTTACTAGCCTATTGTTCCCGGCACTTTCGTTGACTTTTACGACACGCATTTCTTACGGAGGAAAGATTCTTATTCCAATTCCCCATGGATATGGAAGGAAAAGCAATAAGAATAAGAACTATTAAGATAAAATCAATGAAACCTCAGATGAGTGTGTATATATAAACATGTACATGCATGTGTAGTGTGACCTAAGTGTAAGTAGAAGTAACAAGACATACCTGAAATCTTGCATGTTTATGAAACAGAAAAAAGACACCAGCAATCCTACCATCATGTAAAACAAAATACAACTTTATTTATTATAATACATGTAATCATCGCCAACAGCCTGGTCCTAGACCAGACCTCTTAGTTGATGACCCAATCAGACAGACTGTTGGAGCTGTAAGCACAGTTGGCAGAAGTTCCACAGCCTGGTTGATGAGGACCTGCCTCACAACCACCACACTAGTAATGTGTGGGGCAGATTTTCATTCAGATGAATACTCTGCTCTCAGTAGCCTTTAGTACAGCCAGACTTGATCGGAGCAGGTGGTAAGTTCATTTATATCACTTCTCACTTGTCCAATGTGATGAAATTGGCTAATTAAATGGATTGTAGGCCTTTTTTTGGTCATTACCTCAAAATGGCTATGGGGCCATTTTGAGGTAGCAATAAAGTAGAATAGATGTGATAAATGTCTAATTTATCACAATTTCTATTATGCCTTGGAAAGGCTTATATTAACAATTCCTGTATATATATGTATCATCTTGTACTTTTATCACAAATGGCTTTAATTTTTCTTCACTGCTGCACTTATGGAAAAATTAGTCTTCAGCATGAAAGCAGAGGAAAACCAAGCATATCAACTTAAACAAGGTACATGTATATATAATAGATTGTATATGAAATTGATTCTAGCTACCTTAGGTCTTACAAATGTCCTGTTAAATATTAAGTTAAGTATGCCATAGTTTGTTATTACCCATTCAACATTTTCACACTAGCTACCAAATATTTTGGGATTGTGTTGAATGCTGATGAGAGTATTTTCTTTTTGGGGATTTTCTTTCATTTTGGGTCACCCTGCCTCAGTGGGAGACAGCCGACATGTTAAAAAAAAATAAATAAATAAAAATTAAAACCTAGCATATCACAGGATGCATCGCAGTGTTGTTACTCGTTTTATAGACATGCTGTCTTGTATATAGTAGGGCCCCATTTACATGGCAGGTTAGGTTCCAGGCTACTGCCGTAAAGCGGAAATTGCCGTTAAGTGGGACACCTTTTTTCCACTTATATATGCATATAAATATTAGATAACAAGTTTACACTAGCATATACAGGTCCTCCATAACAAATCCGGCATCATTGGGACCTGTAGTGTGCCGGATTACTGAGTATGCCGAATTACAGAGTGGTAAGGTTAGAATACACTTAATAAAATTAACCAACTTGACTTGCACAGTTCATTGAACATCGGCAAAAATCAAACATTTCCGCTACTTTGAGCTCAATTTCAAGGTACTTTTCGTCATGAAAGCAATCAAAATCATGTCTATTTTTGTAATATATCTTCTATTCTATCAAATGAGTCCAAAAAATGAGAATACAACCATAAAAACCATAGGAAAATATACTGCAAAGAGGCGGCTAATGGCCGAGAAGTGAACTCCCTTATTTATCGTCTCTCTTTTCTATTTTTGTTGTACATTAAGAAGCATCTTTCCATCATACATTGCCCAAGTTTCAATGAGATAACCCAACAAACAACCGAGAGAAAAAAATATTTACCAAAAATCATATATGGCAAGCCCAAGCCAGGTACTGGAAATAAGTCACTTTGTCTGACTTTTCTGGGTTATCCTAGGTTCTCTATACATACACTGCTATGTATGATAATCTGTGTAACTGTATTCGTGTATACCTGAATAAACTTATTTACTTCTAGTCTTGTCAATTGAGTACAAGAAACTGCCCATTCACTTATTTCAACTACCCAATAAAGTGGTCAGAAATTGGCAATTTGGCTGATTTCACACAAATTTCAACAGATGCCAATTTCAAAATAGGGTCCAGAATAAACAATGCAGACATTCCTGGCACTAAAATAACATTTTCTCTGTTCATTAGTCACGGCTACAGGCCCCTCTTATATTACTCTTGCTTACCATTTGGAATTTTTATTCACAAAAAAATAGAAGATTTACTGTTATGCAGACTGCTGCATTATTGTAATAATTGTATAAATAATGTCAATCCATTCTTGACTCCGTACTGGAATTTAGACTGGCAGGCGGACAGGTATTGGATGGTGGTCATTTGTTTACTCTTGAGCTTCGCTAAAGAATAGAACATTTTCGCTACTGTGAGCGCAATTTCAAGGTACTTTTTGACATGAAAGCAATCAAAATCATATCTATTTTTGTAATATATCTTTCATTCTATCAAATGAGACCGAAAAAAATGAGAATGTAACCATAACAACCATACAAAAATGTATACCACTAAGCGGCCGCTAATGGCTGAGAAGTGAACTCCGCTATTTATGGTCTGATTTCTTTCATTTTTGGTGTACATGAAGAAGTATCTTCCCATCATACATTGCCCAAGTTTGAATAAGATAACCCAACAAACAACCGAGAAAATAATAATAATAATATCTTTATTTACTACACGTACATGTACAAGGTATACAGGCCTAGCTGACATCAGTGACATACTACTGTATAGAAAGGCACTTGTTATGCTGAGTATTTCAAGAAAATTAGGTCAGTGTCCCAGGATAACACCCACACTAGTCGACTAATACCCAGGTGCCCATTTACTGATGGGTAAACATAGACAACAGGTGTAAAGAAACACGCCTAATGTTTCTACCCTGGCTGGGAATCAAATATTTACCAAAAATCATATATGGCTAACCCAAGCCAGGTACTAAAAATAAGCCACGTTGACTTTTTGGGGTTATCCTAGGTTCTCTACACATATGCTGCTGTGTGTAATAATCTATAGAGAGAAAATAACTTTTTTGTTTCATGTTTATGGTGGAGTACGAGTGTATATCATAGTTAGCCCTGTGCTATACTCCGTTTTCTCTAATATAAGCCACCAAGACAAGGATAGGAGAATGGTATTTGTTTACCATATCCTCTTCATAACTCTGTCGAACTGCTCGGCGTTATGCCAAATATTATTCATTCTGGAGTATTTAACATGCTTTATGTTATTTATATTGTTTATTATGTCATATTAGAACAATTGTGATAGGCAAATAAGCTGTAGTGTTGATATTAGCATAATAATAAAGCATATTCTCCTGCTTCATGACTGAGCTCATGGCAACTGACAGTGACTTCAAAGCCACCTTATCTTTAATGGATAATGTACTGTGTAGGTGCTTTACATAATGAGAATCATTTCTTTTATTCATTTGAACCATGGCTAGGGCTAAAAGTAAGCAGGTTAAAACAATAAATGGAGAAAAAGAAATTGGAATGACTTATGCAGCAAGTAGTGCCACCAAACAGTACCAGCAGGTTGGTGTGGTGACCCTGGAAATTTGAAATTATGCTAGCCAAAATTAGTGCCGAATAACTGATTGCTGGATTTGTGATGGAGGACCTGTATTAAGTTAGCAATAGAACTATGCATTAAGAAAACAATAAAAAAGTAAAATACACATAGTACACTCGTTACTTACCTTAAAATATTTGTAGTCTTAATCTAGGGTGAGATGAGCAGTATTTATTGTAAGAAATCAAGTGTGGTATGTATGGCAGCCAGCCAGGCTACCATACCAGTCCAACCCACCCACACGTAATATTCTATGACATTTAAGTGTCCCAGAGCAATAAAATGCATTTACAGTTCACTCATTACTTCCCTTAAAATATTTGTAGTCTTAATGTGGGGTCAGAGGTGAGTAAATAAGATAAAATGAGTAAAAAGAGAGAGAGAATGAGTACATGAGAGAGGACACTCGCGAAGTTAGGTAAACAAACCAGGCGAATGCCGGTTTTATAAACAAACCAAGCAAACACGTCTGGTTTGTGTACAAGTTACATTGTGTACAAGTTGTCTCTACATTGATACGGTAGAATAAATAAAGAGGAACACTCCTAATCTCGTGCAACACCATTTTTTAGAAGAAATGACGCTCTGAGTGAAGGCATATGAAAGGAATAATTTTCTACAGTTACCCTCAGTAACACATTTTCTCTGATGTTGGACTAGTCAACTTTTTCTTGCCGTCACTCATACAATTCGTCTGGCTACCACATATCTGTGTTAATTTATTCTACTGTGGGTTAGTGGACGAGTTTGGGAGGGTGTGTAAAGGTAGAAAGTTGAAAGTGAACATAGATAAGAGTAAGGTGATGAAGGTATCAAATGATTTAGATGAAGAAAAATTGGATATCACATTGAAGAGAGGTAGTATGGAAGAAGCGAATGCTTTCAGATATTTGGGAGTTGACTTGTCAACGGATGGGTTTATGAAGGATGAGGTTAACCATAGAATTGATAAAGAAAAAATGGTGAGTGGTACATTGAGGTATCTGTGGAGACAGAAAAATGTTATCCATGTAGGCAAAGAAGGGAATGTGCTAAAGTATACAGGTACCAACACTCTTATATGGGCATGAAGCTTGGGTTGCAAATGCTGCAGTAATGAGGTGGCTGGAGGCAGTGGAGATGTCCTGTCTAAGGGCAGTGTGTGGTGTAAATATTATGCAGAGAATTTGGAGTGTGGAAATTAGGAAGAGGTGTGGATTTACTAAAAGTATTAGTCAGAGGGCTGAAGAGGGGTAGTTGAGGTGGTTTGGTCATTTAGAGGGAATGGATCAAAGTAGAATTAGTTGGAGAGTGTATAACACTAGGGGAAGGAAGATGGGGTAGGGGTCGTCCTCGGAAAGGTTGGAGGGAGGTGGTAAAGGAGATTTTGTGGGCGAGGGGCTTGGACTTCCAGCAAGCATGTGTGAGCATGTTAGATAGTGAATGGAGACGAGTGGTTTTTGGGACCTGACAAGCTGTTGGAGTGTGAGCAGGGTAATGCTATTTAGTGAAGGGATTCAGGGAAACCGGTTATTTTTATATAGCCAGACTTGAGTACTGGAAATGGGAAGTACAATGCCTGCACTTTCAAGGAGGGGTTTGGGATATTGGCAATTTGGAGGGGTATGTTTTACACCTACCATCTGACTTATGACCTACTCGATGTACGACCACTGTACTTACAACCGTGTTTTTATGCCAAATTTCTGGGAAATAAACAACTGTTTGTGATGTACACAGTGTTTATCCTAAACCTTACAGTATAAAACAGTACTAACAGCATAAAATGTAATGTTAAAAATGAAATACCAGAATAAAACAACAAAATAAAGTCATTACAATTTTTTTTTTTCTTCAACAAGTCGGCCGTCTCCCACCGAGGCAGGGTGACCCAAAAAAAAAAAAAGAAAATCCCCAAAAAGAAAATACTTTCATCATCATTCAACACTTTCACCACACTCTCACATTATCACTGCTTTTGCAGAGGTGCTCAGAATACAACAGCTTAGAAGCATATACGTATAAAGATACACAACATATCCCTCCAAACTGCCAATATCCCAAACCTCTCCTTTAAAGTGCAGGCATTGTACTTCCCATTTCCAGGACTCAAGTCCGACTATATGAACATAACCGGTTTCCCTGAATCCCTTCACTAAATATTACCCTGCTCACACTCCAACAGATCGTCAGGTCCCAAGTATCATTTACCTCCATTCACTCCTATCAAACACGCTCATGCACGCTTGCTGGAAGTCCAAGCCCCTCGCCCACAAAACCTCCTTTACCCCCTCTTTCCAACCCTTTCGAGGATGACCCCTACCCCTCCTTCCTTCCCCTATAGATTTATATGCTTTCCATGTCATTCTACTTTGATCCATTTTCTCTAAATGACCAAACCACCTCAACAACCCCTCTTCTGCCCTCTGACTAATGCTTTTATTAACTCCACACCTTCTCCTAATTTCAACACTCCGAATTTTCTGCATAATATTATGTATTACAAAAATATGATGTTGATATTCAGTAGTAAGGTTCGACTTACGTCCATTTTGACTTACGACCAGTTGGTCGGAACCAAGCTTGGTCGTAAGTTGGATGGTAGGTGTATATCATTATATATGCTTCTAAACTGTTTTATATGGGTGCCTCTACAAAGAGAGTGACTATGTGTGAGTGAGGTGAAAGTGTTAAATGATGATGAAAGTATTTTCCTTTTGCGGATTTTTTTTCTTTCTTTCTGGGTCACCCTGCCTTGGTGGGAGACGGTCGACTTCTTGTAAAAAAATTAATAATGTACTAACTGCAACATAAAACAATGTATAAAATTATACAGCACAGGGAAACTGTAAAAATGAATACTAAATGAAAATTTAACTGAAATACAGTGGACCCCCGCATACCGATTTTAATCCGTGCAAGAGGGGTAATTGTTATGCGAAATAATCGGTATGTGAATGAATTTTCCCCATAAGAAATAATGGAAATAAAATTAATCCGTGCAAGACACCCAAAAGTATGAAAAAAAAAAATTCTTTACAACATAAAATGTTAATTTTAGTACACACAAACTGAAAAAGGCATGCACAATTACATGACACTTACTTTTATTGAAGATCTGGTGATGATTGATGGGATGGGAGGAGGGGAGAGAGAGAGTTAGTGTTTAGAAGGGGAATCCCCTTCCATTAAGACTTGAGGTGTCGAGTCCTTTTCTGGGGTTACTTCCCTTCTTCTTTTAATGCCACTAGGACCAGCTTCAGAGTCACTGGACTTCTTTCGCACAACATATCTGTCCATAGTGGCCTGTACCTCTTGTTCCTTTATGACTTCCCTAAAGTGTTTCACAACATTGTCAGTGTAATAATCACCAGCACGGCTTGCAATAGCTGTGTGAGGGTGATTTTCATCAAAAAAGGTTTGCACTTCAAGCCACTTTGCACACATTTCCTTAATCTTTGTAGTAGGCAACTTCTTCAATTTCTCTCTCCCCTCCTCTGAACCAGTTTTCTCAGGTCTGGCCTCTTGCTCTTGAAGTTGATCTATCAGCTCATCAGTGGTTAGTTCTTCATTGTCCTCCTCCACCAACTCTTCCACATCCTCCCCACTAACCTCCAACCCCAAGGACTTTCCCAATGCCACAATGGATTCCTCAACTGGCATAATCCTCTCAGGGTTAGCCTCAAACCCTTCAAAATCCCTTTTGTCTACACATTCTGGCCACAGTTTCTTCCAAGCAGAGTTCAAGGTCTTCTTAGTCACTCCCTCCCAAGCCTTACCTATAAGGTTTACACAATTGAGGATATTAAAGTGCTCTCTCCAAAACTCTCTTAGTCAGTTGAGTTTCTGAGGTCACTACAAAGCACCTTTCAAACAGAGCTTTTGTGTACAGTTTTTTGAAGTTTGCAATAACCTGCTGGTCCATGGGCTGCAGGAGAGGAGTGGTATTAGGAGGCAAAAACTTCACCTTAATGAAGCTCATGTCCCCATAAAGTCGCTCTGCCACGTCTGTAGGATGACCAGGGGCATTGTCTAACACCAGGAGGCACTTAAGTTCTAATTTCTTTTCAGTTAGGTAATCTTTCACATTGGGGGCAAATGCATGGTGTAACCAGTTATAGAAAAAGTCCCTAGTGACCCATGCCTTACTGTTTGCCCTCCACAGCACACACAAATTCTCCTTGAGGACATTCTTTTGCCTGAACGGTCTGGGAGTTTCAGAGTGATACACTAATAAAGGCTTAACTTTGCAATCACCACTAGCATTGGAACACATCAACAAAGTAAGTCTGTCTTTCATAGGCTTATGTCCTGGGAGTGCCTTTTCCTCCTGAGTAATGTAGGTCCTGCTTGGCATTTTCTTCCAAAACAGGCCTGTTTCATCACAATTAAACACTTGTTCAGGTTTCAGTCCTTCAGTCTCTATGTACTCCTTGAATTCATGCACATATTTTTCAGCCGCTTTGTGGTCCGAACTGGCAGCCTCACCATGCCTTATCACACTATGTATGCCACTACGCTTCTTAAATCTCTCAAACCAACCTTTGCTGGCCTTAAATTCACTCACATCAGCACTAGTTGCAGGCATTTTTTTAATTAAATCCTGATGCAACTTCCTAGCCTTTTCGCTTATGATCGCTTGAGAGATGCTATCTCCTGCTAGCTGTTTTTCATTTATCCACACCAATAAGAGTCTCTCAACATCTTCCATCACTTGCGATCTTTGTTTCGAAAACACAGTTAAACCTTTGGCAAGAACAGCTTCCTTGATTGCCTTTCTGGTGCCCACAATAGTAGCGATGGTTGATTGGGGTTTCTTGTACAACCTGACCAGGTCGGCGATACGCACTCCACTTTCATACTTATCAATGATCTCTTTCTTCATTTCTATTGGAATTCTCACCCTTATTGGTGTAGGGTTGGCACTAGAAGCTTTCTTGGGGCCCATGGTCACTTATTTTCCAGAAACAGCACCGAAAACACTGTAATAATACGAAATATTCCGATTGTATGCTTGGATGTTACCGCGGAGGCTGGCTGGTAAACAATGGCACGGGCGGCACATGTGAGGCTGGCTGAGAGCGCACATTGGACGCGTCTCGGACGAAAATCGGTGAGCGGGTTTTTAAGCGGTATGCGAGGCAAAATTTTTGCGATTAAAGCAAGCGGTATGCGGATTAATCGTTATGTGGTGCCATCGGTATGCGGGGGTCCACTGTACTGTACAGTAAATGAAAATTTAACTGTCCCTTACCTGTCAGGGGAGAAATAATGGATGCAGGTGGAGGAGAGGAGGGGGGAAATGTTACTGATTGGAAGGAGTCGCCTATTAATATGTCAGGCAACTGTGTTTTGGATGCTTCTCTTCTTTGTCTCTTCAACACTAACACCTTGTTCTGGCTCACTCGTTCTTTGTCGCACTAAAAATCTGTCCATTGAGGTTTGTTTCAGGCTCCATTTTAGCACTTGTCTAAATTGAGACATGGCACTGTCATTGTACATGTTAGAGAGACTGATGGCCACTGCTTTGTCTGGATGGTATTTTTCAGCAAACTCTTCTTCCCTCCTCTACCTCTGATAACAGCTCCTTCGCTGCAATCTGTTGCTGATCCTGAAAGTCTAGAGGTTCTTCTGTGGTGAGTTCTGTTCTGTGCTCCTCCACCAACTCATCATTATCATCTTCATCTTAAGTCAACTCCTGGCCCAAGGTCTTCCCCTGGGACACAGTATCCTTTACTGGCTCAGGCTTATCTTCAAAGTCTTCAAAATCCCTGGTTGCCACAAAGTCAGGCCACAGTTTTTTCCATTCTGACTTCATACCCATGCTCTTGACCAATTGTCCAATGCGCATTCCGTGAGCATGTGACCTGAGCCACTTTGTCTCATTCCATACATGCGAAAACTTGTCCTTCGACAATCAAGAGAACGTATGAAAACCAGGACATTTTTTTTCTCAAACGCCTCATTCAAAAACCGACTTATTCGACAATTTATGCAATTGACTATCAAGGTTCGACTATTATTTTTTTTTTCCAACACACTGGCCACATCCCACCAAGGCAGGGTGACCTAAAAAGATAAACAAAAGTTTTTCTTTTTAAGTTAAGTAGTTAATACAGGAGAAGGGGTTACTAGCCCCTTGCTCCTGGAATTTTGGTCGCCTCTTATGAGCTTATGGCTTACGGTGGAAGAATTCTTTTCCACTTCCCCAGGGAGATGATGATGATTATTATTATTATTATTATTATTATTATTAGACTTGAGTCCTGGAGGTGGGAAGGACAGTGCCTGCACTCTGAAGGGAGGGTGTTGATAAGTTGCAGTTTTTAACTGTAGTGTAGACACACCTCTAGGAAGACAGTGATGGAGTGAATGATGATGAAAGTGTTTCTTCTTTTTCAGGTCACCCTGCTTTGGTGGGAAACGGCCAATGTGTTAAAAATGAAAAATTATTAGAAAGGATAAACACTAAACCCATATAGTATCTGGGGAATGGGACGTAATTAGATTTATTCCAAAGAAAGGAAGAGTAGTTTCAATTCCTTGGATCAAGTGCCTTTCACCAGCAGGAAGTTGAAGGTTATTTGAATTGGAAACATTAGACTAAGGAGATTTAGCCCTTACCTGACGGTGGAGCTTCTGCTCCTATTACCAGTTCATTGCTTGAGTTGTGTCTTCCTTGAAAAAAAAAAATGACATGCCAGTTTCTCTTAATTCATCTATCTTAGGTTTAATGAGAAAAGCAGTATAAATAATGTGTGTGGGAAATACTGTATATATTTTCCGGAAATACGGTAATTTATAGGTAAATAGATGCCCTATATTGTATTTTTAAAAGAAGTATGTTATCAAAAAAAGAAGAGACACTCGCCATCTTGGTTTTTAATTTGTATTAGAAACGGTGAATGGGGAAGAATTTTTCGTGCTCTAGAAGTTAAAATTGTGCTGACACCTCTCAAATAGGAGGCGAAATTGGTGGATATGCATTCCTGCATAACTTGAGATATCAGGCGACTGGACAAGACCTCTCCAGGAACCTCAGATAAGCTCTGTAGATTTGTGTGTAATTCTGGCCAGCATTATTTTCATAGATTTAGTTAGAGTGAGGTTTTCTGAGTATGATACACATTAATCTCCAGTCAAATTGGTGAGTGATATTAAGATATATTTTCCTTCTGTTATGTAATTGTGTGTGTGTATATATATATATATATATATATATATATATATATATATATATATATATATATATATAATTATTTTTTTTTTTTTTTTTTTTTTTTTTTTTTTCTCAACAAGTCGGCCGTCTCCCACCGAGGCAGGGTGACCCAAAAAAAAGAAAGAAAATCCCCAAAAAGAAAATACTTTCATCATCATTCAACACTTTCACCACACTCGCACATTATCACTGTTTTTGCAGAGGTGCTCAGAATACAACAGTCTAGAAGCATACACATATAAAGATACACAACATATCCCTCCAAACTGCCAATATCCCAAACCCCTCCTTTAAAGTGTAGGCATTGTACTTCCCATTTCCAGGACTCAAGTCCGACTATATGAAAATAACCGGTTTCCCTGAATCCCTTCACTAAATATTACCCTGCTCACACTCCAACAGATCGTCAGGTCCCAAGTACCATTCGTCTCCATTCACTCCTATCTAACACGCTCACGCACGCTTGCTGGAAGTCCAAGCCCCTTACCCACAAAACCTCCTTTACCCCCTCTCTCCAACCCTTTCGAGGACGACCCCTACCCCGCCTTCCTTCCCCTATAGATTTATGTGCTTTCCATGTCATTCTACTTTGATCCATTCTCTCTAAATGACCAAACCACCTCAACAACCCCTCTTCTGCCCTCTGACTAATACTTTTATTAACTCCACACCTTCTCCTAATTTCCACACTCCGAATTTTCTGCATAATATTTACACCACACATTGCCCTTAAACAGGACATCTCCACTGCCTCCAACCGTCTCCTCGTTGCTGCATTTACCACCCAAGCTTCACACCCATATAAGAGTGTTGGTACTACTATACTTCAATACATTCCCTTCTTTGCCTCCATAGATAACGTTTTTTGACTCTACATATACCTCAACGCACCACTCACCTTTTTTCCCTCATCAATTCTATGATTAACCTCATCCTTCATAAATCCATCCGCCGACACGTCAACTCCCAAGTATCTGAAAACATTCACTTCTTCCATACTCCTCCTTCCCAATTTGATATCCAATTTTTCTTTATCTAAATCATTTGACACCCTCATCACCTTACTCTTTTCTATGTTCACTTTCAACTTTCTACCTTTACACACATTCCCAAACTCATCCACTAACCTTTGCAATTTTTCTTTAGAATCTCCCATAAGCACAGTATCATCAGCAAAAAGTAACTGTGTCAATTCCCATTTTGAATTTGATTCCCCATAATTTAATCCCACCCCTCTCCCAAACACCCTAGCATTTACTTCCTTTACAACCCCATCTATAAATATATTAAACAACCATGGTGATATTACACATCCCTGTCTAAGACCTACTTTTACTGGGAAGTAGTCTCCCTCTCTTCTACACACCCTAACCTGAGCCTCACTATCCTCATAAAAACTCTTTACAGCATTTAATAACTTACCACCTATTCCATATACTTGCAACATCTGCCACATTGCTCCTCTATCCACTCTATCATATGCCTTTTCTAAATCCATAAATGCAATAAAAACTTCCCTATCTTTATCTAAATATTGTTCACATATATGCTTCAATGTAAACACCTGATCTACACATCCCCTACCCACTCTGAAACCTCCTTGCTCATCCGCAATCCTACATTCTGTCTTACCTCTAATTCTTTCAATTATAACCCTACCGTACACTTTTCCTGGTATACTCAGTAAGCTTATTCCTCTATAATTTTTACAGTCTCTTTTGTCCCCTTTCCCTTTATATAAAGGGACTATACATGCTTTCTGCCAATCCCTAGGTACCTTCCCCTCTTTCATACATTTATTAAACAAAAGTACCAACCACTCCAACACTATATCCCCCCCTGCTTTTAACATTTCTGTCATGATCCCATCAGTTCCAGCTGCTTTACCCCCTTTCATTTTACGTAATGCCTCACGTACCTCCCCCACACTTACATTCTGCTCCTCTTCACTCCTAAAAGATGGTATACCTCCCTGACCAATGCGTGAAATTACTGCCTCTGTTTCTTCCTTAACATTTAAAAGTTCCTCAAAATATTCTCGCCATCTACCCAATACCTCCATCTCCCCATCTACTAACTCCCCTACTCTGTTTTTAACTGACAAATCCATATTTTCCCTAGGCTTTCTTAACTTGTTTAACTCACTCCAAAATTTTTTCTTATTTTCATTAAAATTTCTTGACAGTGCCTCTCCCACTCTATCATCTGCTCTCCTTTTGCACTCTCTCACCACTCTCTTTACCTTTCTTTTACTCTCCATATACTCTGCTCTTCTTATAACACTTCTGTTTTGTAAAAACCTCTCATAAGCTACCTTTTTCTCTTTTATCACACCCTTTACTTCATCATTCCACCAATCACTCCTCTTTCCTCCTGCCCCCACCCTCCTATAACCACAAACTTCTGCCCCACATTCTAATACTGCATTTTTAAAACTATTCCAACCCTCTTCAACCCCCCCACTACTCATCTTTGCACTAGCCCACCTTTCTGCCAATAGTCGCTTATATCTCACCCGAACTTCCTTCTCCCTTAGTTTATACACTTTCACCTCCCTCTTACTTGTTGTTGCCACCTTCCTCTTTTCCCATCTACCTCTTACTCTAACTGTAGCTACAACTAAATAATGATCCGATATATCAGTTGCCCCTCTATAAACATGTACATCCTGGAGCCTACCCATCAACCTTTTATCCACCAATACATAATCTAATAAACTACTTTCATTACGTGCTACATCATACCTTGTATATTTATTTATCCTCTTTTTCATAAAATATGTATTACTTATTACCAAATTTCTTTCTACACATAGCTCAATTAAAGGCTCCCCATTTACATTTACCCCTGGCACCCCAAATTTACCTACTACTCCTTCCATAACATTTTTACCCACTTTAGCATTGAAATATATATATATATATATATATATATATATATATATATATATATATATATATATATATATATATATATATATATAACCATTTATTATTTTTAATATACAGTCCACAAATTTATATATTTACCAACATTCCTGGTGTATGTATATTTCATTTAATAATAGGTCCAGAGCAACTTGTGGATATGACAGTGGTGGGTATCGAAGGGGGACATTTTTTGCGACCTAGGTGTCCCAAATTCCTACTTGTCTAACTGATAAATAATAATTATCTTTGTTCATTTACTGTTATGTATATAATGATACATTCAGCTAAATGCAATTTTTCACATTTAATATACCCGTTGGTCCTTCTTGAACTGGAGGCAATTAGTGAAGTCATTAATTAGTTAATTACTTAATAATTATATGTGAAATGACAGGAGGAGGTGGATGTTAAGTTCACAAATTTACTTAATGTGTAGTGGATTATAATAATTACAATATTAATTTTGATAAGCTAAGCTTGTCTGGCTAAGTTTATATTAATTTGTATAATACTAATTTGATAAGACAATTCTGGCCAAGATTTATATCAGTGTATGTGTAATTGATAAGACAAGTGTGGATAAAGATTATATTGTGTATAATATTAATTTTACTATGCCAAATTCTGGCAAGGATTTATATTTGTATAATATTAATTTGATAAGCCAATTTTGGCCAAGATTTATATCAGTGGATGTGTAATTGATAAGCCATGTGTAGCTAATTATTAATGTGTATATTAATTTTGCTATGCCAAATTCTGGCAAGGATTTATTAATTTGTATAATATTAATTTTGATGAGCCAAGTTTGTATTAATGTACATTTAAAATTTATATTATACATGTAATTGCTAAGCTCAAGTAGCTAGGATTTATTCAAAGGTACCTCTTCAAGGGGGGCTCCTTGGCATGGTGAAGAGGCTCTTGGTCTGAGGAATTAGACCTGTCGGTCTACTTCCTCAGACCGAACCTAATTACCCCCCAGTCCCCCGTTCCCTATCCCATCCTCCCCATCCTCCCCTTTTTCCTTTCCTCCTCCTCCTCCCCACCCCTCCCTTTTGCCCTTCCTTTTTGGCCTTTGGTTTTTTTTTTTGTTTTTTTTTCCACAGGCACGCTAGTTCCTATGTAGGGGAAAGGGTACCGGGGTCCATCCCATTCCATTGAGGTTCTTGGCGGTGGCGTAGTTTGCCGTGGAATCTGGATTGCCTGGGGATGTCCTGATCCCTCTCCGGTGTCCCGGAGGGTGGCTTTGGGTGTGTCTCGGGCGACGGGTGTATCTCTGGAAGCCACCTTTCGCATTCCGGGGGTGGTGGCCGAAGGAGGTATGCTTTGTGGTGGATTTCCAGCCGCCCTCTCTTTTGTCCACCGAGGTAGCTCGGCAGATGTGAGGTTGCTATCCCGGATTGCTGGTTTACTGGCATGATGGGTAGGGTATGGCACGGGTTCCATGCTACATCTGCGCTACTTGCGGTGCTGAGGTCCTCTTGGGTGCGGAGGGAGATTTCTGGCCCTTTCATTCCTCCTAGGAACTATCCCTCCCCGGTCCCCCCCTTTTTTTTATTCTTTTTTTTATTTTTATTTTCTTTTCTTCTTTCTTTTTTTTTTCCTTAAAAACAAAAAGAAAGAAGTAACCTAACCATGGCAGCCCTAGTCCATGAACCTGCTACCCCCGGGCCCCTTCTTGATACTGCACCCCGTTCTGACCCCGCCTCATCTTTGGACCACTCTTCGGACACTCCTCATGCCTCTGTACCTCTTGCCGGTGCTGTTTACTCACCCGCTTCAGGTACTGAGGCCTCGACTGACTCCTTCGATTTATCTGACCTTCGCTCTCCTCTGACTATGCTTCCGGCCTCTCCCTCTACGGTGCGGCAATTTTCGAATCGCCGACCCGTTCCACGTCGGACCAACTCTGGTCCCACGCCTAAACGCCAACGACAATTACCTGCTGATGATACTTCTCCACCTTCTCGTTCTTCACAGAAAAGATCGACACGTCCTTCACTACCTTTCTACGCTCAGTTTCAGACTGCACAATGGACTAAATTCTTCACTTTGCGACCGACTTCCTCTACTGCCTATCTTTCTGACCACAGTATTGGCAAGGCACTCCTACGCCATGTTGGTAAAGATATTTCTTTTCATGCTCTTAAGAGTGGTACGCGCATCGTCACCGTACAGAATGCTACCCAGGCTCATGAGCTTTCTTGTCTATCCCATATCGATACTGTTCCTGTAACTATTGAAAAGCATCATTCCCTCAATTCTTGTAGTGGTACCGTCATTCTGCCCCATACCATAGTTCAACAAAATTTCCAGACATGTGGCACTGACATTCATGAACAGCTGGAACTCCAAGATCTTCCAATCCTCAAGGTAGACACTTACGTTCTTCCTGCCCGCGGGCGGAGACGATACCCTAGCAATGTGGCTCGTTTAACTTTTGACAGCCGTGAACTTCCATCCTCAGTTTATGTAGCAGGACATCGGTTACAAGTTCGAAAGGTGATCCCTACACCGCAACAGTGTAGAAATTGCTGGCGATTTGGCCATCCAGCGAAATATTGCAGATCTATCGCCGAATGCCCAGTCTGGTGCCGATGACCATTCTAATACGTCTTGCAATCGACCTCCCTCTTGCCTTAATTGTCATGAGGCTCACCCTTCATACTCTCGCCATTGTCAAGTCTACTTAAACGAGCGGGAAATCCGTTACCTCAAAGAGGCAGAAGGTCTCCCTTATGCCATGGCAGTTTCTCATCTCCGCCTCCAAGGGAGACTACCTCGTGTTTCTTATTCCCGTGTTTCAAAACGTCCCCCCACTTCTGGTATCCCATCTTCTGCACCCACCTCTGTGGTTACCTCTCCCATAGTCACTTCTGTAGCTAATTCTTTTGCTGTCCTTGGCTCAGACGTCCCTACTTCAACGTCTCAGTCTGATCTCGCTTCTTCGTGTTCTCTCTCACAAGCCTCAGTAGCGACGAGATCTCGTATGACACCTCCTCCCAATCGTCCCTCTACTTCTCAAAAGTCAAAAAAAGGTCCGTTAACACCTCCTACCCATCTTCCACCTCCTCATTTTCCCTTCCCTGTCTCTGTACCTGGTTCTCCCCCTCTCACTGGCTCTGTTACAAGTGTAGAGGTTCACCCTCCTCCTCGTACTGTACCTTCCTCCCCTGTTCCCTCCCAAGTTTCTTCCTCTTCTGCTACCTCCCAGGTTTCTGCCACTTCTGTCCCCTTCCACGCTTCTCCAGTTCCCTCCACCCTTTCGCACCCCCCTACCTTGGTACAGTTCATTACAGTTCCAATCTTTACTCATCCTCCCCCTACCATTTCCAATATTGTCTCCCATACGACATCTCTGAATTCTGAAACACTTGAAGCAATCTCTGAATATATTGCAGAGACCAAACCATCAATGGACACTGATCCACCCTCCACTCCTTCTCTCTCCTCTACTCCATCTCCGCAACTCCTTTCTTCACAGCGCACCATTCCTTCGCTGCTTGAACGTTTTCCACTGCCTCCGCATGTGGACTTTTCTAACCCCTCTAGTCCGTAGGAACCCTTACCTGCGGATTTCAGGTATCTTTATCATTGCCAATCATGGCCTATTTACAGTGGAATACATGCGGCCTCAGGGGTAATCGGGGTGAGCTTCAGATGTTACTCTCCCAGTTTTCCCCTGTTGGTGTTTGCTTACAGGAACCAAAATTACACTCTGCTGTTATCTCTCCCATCTCAGGCTATAATTTATTGTATTCTTCAGATCCTTTTCCTGATGGGACCTTTAATGAAAGTGCCCTTCTACGCACTGATATTCCGTACCATCAGCTATTTGTTCGTACTTCGCTGCATTACACAGCAGCCCGTATCCACTTGCATAGGTGGTATACGCTCTGTTCTTTATATCTCTCTCCTTCTCGGGCATTATCTATTCCAGATATTGCCTTTCTTGTTTCGTCATTACCACCACCGATTCTGTTACTTGGTGATTTTAATGCCCACCATTTCCTCTGGGGGGGGGGTCTCACTGTGATTCCCGTGGCATTCAGTTAGAGGCTTTTCTTGCCACCCACCCCCTCCATGTTTTAAATACAGGCACTCACACTTGTTTTGATCCTCGGACTCACACACACTCTTGCATCGATCTCTCAGTCTGCTCTTCCTCCGCCGCATTAGACTTCACTTGGTCTGTTCTTCCGGACTTACATGACAGCGATCATTTCCCAATCATTCTTACTTCCCCTTCATATTCACCACCTCTTCGCATCTCACGCTGGCAATTTGATCAGGCAAATTGGAACCTTTACTCACACCTAACTGTTTTTAGAGAGGTTCCTTGTTCGTCCTCCATCAATGAGCTTTTACACCTCTTCTCGTCCTCTGTTTTAACCACAGCTTCTCATTCTATACCCCAAACTTCGGGCAGGCATTCTCAGAAATGCATGCCTTGGTGGTCTCCTGCTTGTGCTCGTGCAGTACGTTTGAAACGTGCTGCATGGGGCAGGTACCGGTACAATAGAACCACAGAGAGACTTCTTGATTTTAAGCAGAAGCGTGCGATCGCTCGCTGTGTCATCCGTGACGCTAAACGCACTTGCTGGCGAGATTATGTCTCCACCATCACCTCTGCTTCCTCTATTAGTGCAGTCTGGAAAAAAGTACAAAAACTGAGTGGTAAATATTCTCCTGACCCAGCTCCTGTTCTGCGGGTTGCCGGTGTTGATATAGCAAACCCACTAGATGTTGCCAATGAAATTGGCAATCATCTGGTCCGTATTTCTCAGGGACTCCATCTATGTCCCTCATTTCTTTCCTCAAAGTCTGCCAGAGAGTTAGCACCCTTGGACTTTTCTTCTCTCAGAGAAGAACAATATAATGTGCCTTTTACACTTCAAGAACTGGAGGCAACACTCTCAGCTTGCCGATCATCGGCAGCTGGGCCCGACAACATTCATATTCGTATGCTACAACATTTACATCAGTCAGCCCTTGCAGTCCTATTACGCCTTTACAATCTTATTTGGTCACAAGGAGTTCTTCCACAGCTGTGAAAATCCGCCATTGTTCTCCCTTTCCGCAAACCAGGCACTACGGGACATGAAACCTCCCACTATCGTCCCATTGCTCTTACCAGTGCAGTTTGCAAAGTGATGGAACGCCTAGTAAATAGACGTTTAGTGTGGTATTTAGAGACACACAACAGTCTCTCCACTCGTCAATATGGCTTTCGTAAGGGACGTTCTACCATAGACCCCTTACTATGCTTGGATACGTATGTTCGTAATGCCTTTGCGAATAACCACTCAGTTATTGCCATATTTTTTGACCTTGAGAAGGCATATGACACAACTTGGAGGTATAATATTTTAGCCCAAGCCCAATCCTTAGGCCTTCAAGGCAATCTACCATCCTTCCTTAAGAACTTTTTAACTGCCAGGCATTTCCGTGTTCAGGTTAATAATGTGCTCTCCCCGGACTTTATCCAAGCCAAAGGTGTCCCCTAGAGATGTGTTCTGAGCACAAGACTTTTTCTCCTTGCTATTAATGATTTGGCTTCTAGTCTTCCATCAAATATTTGGTCATCACTCTGTTGATGACTTCGCTATTGCCTGTTCGGGCGCTGACTGTCACCTTATTACAGTTTCTCTCCAGCATGCAGTCGACCGACCTGTTTCCAATTGGGCCACCACACGTGGGTTTAAATTTTCCAGCACTGAAACCCACCAAATTACTTTCACTAGACGCTCTGTCATCTTCGATCATCCTTTGTACCTCTATGGCTCCCGTATCCCTGAACGTGATACAGTCAAGTTTCTGGGCCTCCTCTTTGATTGTAGGTTATCCTGGAAACCTCACATTACCTCTCTGAAGGCAACTTGTCACAGCCGGCTGAACCTTCTTAAAACCCTTGCTCATCTTTCATGGGGAGCTGATCGTCAAACCCTCCTTCGCCTACATTCCACCCTTATCTTATCGAAACTTGATGATGGTGACCAGATCTATTCAGCGGCATCTCCTGCTACTCTCTCTAGCCTTAACCCCATTCATCACCAAGGATTACGTTTATGCCTTGGTGCTTTTTGCTCTTCCCCTGTCGAGAGCCTCTATGCAGAAGCGAACGTTCCATCCTTATCCAATCGCCATGATGCCCATTGCCTTTGCTACTATGTATGCTCTCATGATCTCCGCAATCCTTCCATTTATAGAATGGTCACTGATATTAGTAGACATTCTTTATTTGTTCGCCGCCCTTGTTTACTCCGTCCCTTCTCTCTTCGCCTTCATTCGCTCTTGTCTTCTCTTCAATTACCACCTTTCTATGTACATGTAGCATCTCACTTTTCCCTACCCCCCTGGGAAGTTCCAGCTGTTCAAGTCTGTTCTTTCTCTCTCCCTTGCTCGAAAGCCCAACTGTCTACGGTCACTTCCCGCTCTCTTTTTCTTGACCACTTTCACTCTCATTCTCATGCCATTGCTGTGTACACAGATGGCTCTAAGTCTTCTGACAGCGTAGGATTCGCAGCAGTGTTTCCGGACAGCGTCGTACAAGGGCATTTACTATCTTCGGCTAGTATTTTTACTGCTGAATTGTATGCTATCCTTACAGCACTTATCCGTATTGCATCTATGCCTGTGTCATCATTTGTGGTTGTCTCAGACTCCCTTAGTGCTTTAAAGGCTATACAGAAATTTGATACACTTCACCCCTTAGTCCTCCGTATCCAACTTTGGCTACGCCGCATCTTTACCAAGCATAAAGATGTTGTTTTTTGTTGGGTCCCTGGTCATGTTGACGTACAGGGCAATGAACAGGCAGACACTGCTGCGCGGTCAGCAGTACATGACCTACCAGTTTCATGTAGAGGTATTCCATTTACGGACTATTTTGCTGCAATATCTTCCCAACTTCACACCCATTGGCAACAACGTTGGTCTACTATGCTCGGCAACAAACTTCAATCTATTAAACCGAGTATAGGTTACTGGCCGTCTTCTTATCACCAGTGTCGAGGTTGGGAGACTACTCTCTCCCGTCTTCGCATTGGCCGTACTCGTCTTACTCATGGATATCTCATGGAGAGGCGCCCTGCTCCTCTCTGTGAGAATTGCCAAGTTCCATTATCAGTCAGCCACATTCTGTTGGACTGCCCACTTTATCAACGAGCACGCAGAATTTACCTCCGTCGTCGTCTTCGCTCTGCTGCTCTCTCTCTACCTTCCGTTCTCGCTGATGGACCCACCTTTCATCCAGACTCTCACATTGACTTTTTGACAACAACCGACTTACTTCACAAATTCTGATACCTTCAAAGCCCTTTCTACTTCAATCTCTTGCTACCCTCTACCCCCGTACTATCCCCTGCCCCGCTGTTTTCTGTAACCTGCTGATCATCCCTTCTGCCATCCAATACCCTCGCTTCCTTCCCTACCCTGCAGCGCTGTATAGCCCTTGTGGCTTAGCACTTCTTTTTGATTATAATAATAATAATAATATTCAAAGGTAAGTTGTAATCAGTGTTATTAATAAAGTTGAATTTAATACATTGCATCATGGCTGAAAATGAGGAAATTAATATAGAAGACAAACATATGGAATATAGAGCAAAGAAAGCATCATGCAAGCTAGAAATAGTCATGTAACCAAGGCATATAATAAATGTTTGGAATTAATGAATCAAGAAACTGTGAATACTGATGATTTAAAATTGTATTTAGATGCTTTAGGTAATAGATATAATTCATACAAATTATATTACAACAAATATGAAGGAGATTTATTAGTAAACTGTGTAGATGAGACTGAAATAGATCTCATGAGTAATCAGTATTATGAATTAGAGGAAAAGATTCTTTCTTGTAAAAGTCAGGCCTTGAATAAATTAAAATGTGTAAACCAGGCAGTTGGTCAGTCTGCTCTAACAAATAATATGTCTTTGCCAAAACTCCCAGAATTGTGTTTGCCTGTGTTTAATCCTGGTGAAAATTGCGAGGAATTTTGGTCAATTTTTAAAGCAGCTGTGCATGACAGGAGTGACCTAGCCTGTGTAACTAAATTATTTTACCTCAAAGGACAGGTAAGAGGAGATGCTCACATACTCATACAAGCCTTTCCCAATGTAGATGATTCTTACAAGGAAGCAGTTGACTTGTTGAAGGTCAATTATGGTAATATAGAACAAAGTAGGTTGGATCTAGTGAATATCTTTGTTAATTTAAAATCTCCAGATCACACTTACAAAGGTTTACAGCAGTTTAAAGTTGAACTGGAGAGCACTCTCAAAGCTTTAAGTAATAAATATAATCTGAAGGAATCAGACTGGTTATTGAGTGCCATGGTACAGAATAAATTAAATTGTAAAACACTTGAATGGCTCTCCAACAAATATCACAAGGATTATTTTGGTCTGGAGGAAATAAGACTAGGTCTACAAGAATTAATTGTTCAGTTGCAGACCAGCCAACTAACTCATTTTAAAGATGCAACACATGATAACTCTGAGGTATCTGCCAAGTTTCACAAAGGGAAAAATTATCCTAATGTTAAATAACAAAAAGGCACAATACCGTGACTGGAACGATACACAAATAACCCGCACATAAAAGAGAGAAGCTTACGACGACGTTTCGGTCCGACTTGGACCATTGACAAAGTCACACTCACAGTCACAGTGTGACTTTGTCAATGGTCCAAGTCGGACCGAAACGTCGTCGTAAGCTTCTCTCTTTTATGTGCGGGTTATTTGTGTATCCTAATGTTAATAATCAAAATTCATTTCCTAAAAGGAGTTACATAGGGGCATATCAAGGAGCAGGAATCGGAAATAATGATTCTCCACAAGGTAAGAAGAATAAGTACCCTCCTAAGAGTAGCCCAGTTAATAAGAAACCAGTCAAAGAAAGGAGAGATTGTCTCTTCTGTAAGAGTACTCATTTTTCTAAGAATTGCAATGCATACAATTCATGGAATGATAAATTTGAAAGATTGGAGGAACTTGACAGATGTATCAGGTGTTTGGGTAATCACAATGTAATGGATTGTTATGCCAAATTAACCATTAAACGGTCCAAACGTATATATACGTTCACGCGCGTAGCGCCCCAAACGTATATATACGTTTTCTTTGTCATCATTCAACATTGCCACAATAAGCCTGAGTCACCTAGACATGAGAGAATGGGTGTGTGCACTCACTGTGTTCCATATTGAAATAATTGGGGATGCCTGGGTACCATATGCTCTTTTTTCCTTTTAACCCTTTCAGGGTCCGTCCCGTAGATCTACGGCTTTACGTTCAGGGTCCAAACCGTAGATCTACGTCATGAGCTCAGCTCACTCTGATAAACTGTGAGTGGTACATTTGGGCCTAGATATGAGAGAATACATCTATGTGGTATTGTGCACCACATAAAACAGATCCTGCAGCACACTGTATAATGAGAGAAAAAAAACTGAAATCATGATTTTTCAATTAAAACAGCGAATTTGCAGTGTTTTTTCGTATGTTTTTTATAGTTGTATTTGCGATTTCTTAGTCTCATTTGATAGAATGGAAGACATATTACAGAAATAGAGATGATTTTGATTGGTTTTAGCACTGGAAATGGCTTGAAACTGAGCTCAAAGTAGCGGAAATGTTAAATTTTTGCCGATATTCAAGAGTAAACAAACAACCTCACACATCTAATACACACCAGCTGGTGGGTCTGATATACATTCACAAATATGGTGATGATATTTATACACTTATTACAGTATTGCATAACAGTAAATCTTCTATTTTTTTGGTGTGAATAAAAATTCATTATGTGAATAAAAAATCAAAATGGAATTTATTTGTAAAGCCTCAAAATGTAACTAATGAACAGAGGAAACGTTAATTTAGTTCCAGGAATACCTACATTGTTTATTCTGGATCCCATTTTGAAATCGGAATATTTTGAACTTTGTGTTAAATTGGTCAAATTAACAATTTCCGATCACTTTATTTTGTAGTTGAAACAGTTGACTTGGCGATTTCTTGTGCTCAATCGATAGAATAGAAGTAATACTAGTGAAATAGCTAAGAATTTGGTTGACTGGAATAATGTAATTGGCCTAAACTGGGAGTCAAAGTCGGCAAAATCGCAGATTCGTAAATATCGCTGACACATCAAAATTCGCGAGAGCATAATTTCGTCAATTTTCCATCAAATTTCTTACTTTTTGTTTTATTACCTTCACAAAAAGATTCTCTACCATTTCATAAGAAAAAATAACTTTTTTTTTTTTTTTTGAAAATTCTTGGACACTTGGGCACCACTTCAGATTTGGGCCTTGGACCCTGAAGGGGTTAAAAGAAAAGATTTCTTTTTTTCCTCAAAAAATTTGGGGTGCTACGCGAATGAACGTATATATACGTTTGGACCGTTCAAGGGTTAAACTTCTGTTATCAATGTCACAAAGGAAGATGCCATATAGTCATGTGTAAGGGTCTATATGATAATGTTGATAATAATGATAATGTTGACAATCCTGACACAACAGTAGCTAATGTAAAAATTGCTGTTAATGTTAATAATGATGGTTTTGCTGAAGTAGCCTTACCTGTGTTACAGGTAAAAATTTATGATAAAAGGCATAAATCAAAAAATGTAACTGCATTATTAGACCATTGATCCCAGCGTACTTTCATAAAACGTAAATATCTTGATGGTATGAAAGTACAGATGGGAGATCCCACAACTTTAAAATTATCTGGTTTTCTCTCGGATAAAAGGGCTCAATTGTATGACACTGTTTATGTAAGTGTCAGGCTGGGCAATGAGAAAAAACATGTTAATGCAGTAATTGTAGATAGACTTCCAGATAAAATATCTACAGTAGGGCTTAGTAAAGCTACAGAAAGACTTTCACATAATGTAAATTTAGCACCTTCTGGTGTAAGTGATGATTCTGTAGGCCCAATAAATATTTTGATAGGTAGTGACTATTATGCCTCCTTTGTAAAGGGTATGGTAAAGAAATGTGGTGTCACCCTTTTGAAGACTGCAGGAGGCCATGTAATGTATGGTAGGATTCCTCGTAATAATAATTCATGACTAGAGGAAACTACAAATACTATAACTGTGTGTCTTACTCATGAAATCGTACCCCAGTATAATTCTTCCATAGAGGATGGTGTTGAGCCAGTGCATAAATTGTGGGAATTAGACAGCACTGGAATAAATGTAAATGAAGAAAGTCCAGATGATTCTTTTACTCAGAAGCAGTACCTGAAAGATGTAAAATTTGAATCTGGACAATACTGGGCATATGGGCAGACTTCCGTGGAGACTGAACCATCCAATTAATTAATAAATTGTGGGAATTAGACAGCACTGGAATAAATGTAAATGAAGAAAGTCCAGATGATTCTTTTACTCAGAAGCAGTACCTGAAAGATGTAAAATTTGAATCTGGACAATACTGGGTATGACTTCCGTGGAGACTGAACCATCCAGAATTGCCCACTAATTACAGAATGGCATATGGGCAGTTAAAGGCTCAGCTCCACGAACTGAGTAAGACACCAGAATTGTTAACTACCTATAATGATATAATTGCTGAACAATTAATTAATTAAATTTATAGAAGAGGTACCTCCTGAGCAAGCCAAAATTTATGGTCACTATTTGCCACATCACGGAGTGAAGAAGGATTCTAAGACCACTCCTCTGAGAATTGTGTTTAATTGTAGTGCCAGGAGTAACAAAAATGTACCTAGTTTAAATGACTGTTTGATGACAGGTCCGTCATTGACGGAAAAATTGGGAGGTATCTTGTTAAATTTCAGAGTGAAGCATTATGCCTTTACAGCTGACATAAGTAAAGCTTTCCTAAGAGTGGGTTTACAAGAGTCTGACTGGGATTGTACCCGCTTCGCTGCTTCTTATGGCCTGAGAATCCTATTGACCCACTTAGCCCTCTGAAAACCTTTCGCTTTAGGAGTGTATTATTTGGTGCTACATCCAGTCCGTTCCTACTTCAAGCGACAATAAATGCACACCTTAAACGTATGTAAAGTCCATTGAGTAAGGTAATGAGCAAACAATTTTGTGGACAATTTCCTGGGTGTAACGTCAACTGAAGAGGAACTGTTAATGACTTATGGAGAGGCTAATAAAATAATGCAAAGTGCCAATATGCCTCTTGAGGGAATGGAATAGTAATTCGTCCAAATTAAAGGACAAAATAAGTAAAGATTACCCTGGAGATGAAGTGCCAAAATGTAGTAATGTATTGGGATTAACTTGAGATACTAAGAGATATTTGTTAATGTTAAAACCTAATAATTACAGTATGCCCAATAAATTAACTAAGAGAGTCTTGCTTGCTGAAGTTTCCAAATGTTTTTGATCCACTAGGTTTAGTGTCACCCCTTACTATAAGAGGGAAATTATTAATTCAGGAAGCATGGAAACTTAAATGTGCTTGGGATGAAATTCTACCTGAGGAATTCATTAACAGGTGGGATGAATTAATTGGTGATTATGAGAAAATTCCAATGTTGGAGTTCCCACGCCAGGTGGCCAATCCAGACGGAAAAATTATACTCATTTTTTGTGATGCTTCAAAATTGGCATATGGAGCAGTTGCTTACCTTCAATGTAATAGTGTTATTTCTCTTATGTCTAAGGCTAAAGTGTCTCCAATTAAATCACGTACCTTGCCTCAGTTGGAATTAACAGCCATTTATGTAGGTGTCAAATTAGCTAATTATATAAGAAATAAGTTGCACGAGATAAATATTAGCGACACTGTAGTTTGGTCTGATAATGAGGTATCCTTACAATGGATTCGTAATGGAAACTGTAAAATTGTGTACGTACAAAACAGAGTCGCTGAAATTAATCAGATGCAAGAGAAGTATAATAGTTTGGGTCAGCATATGTTAGCATTTAATCATATACCTGGTGAGGAGAATCCAGCTGATTTCTTGTCTCGAGGTTTACCTTATGCTAAATTTGTAAATGCTGTATCATGGTTTAAAGGACCGAGCTGGTTGGTAAATAAAGCTAATTGGCCTGTGCAAAAGGCGTATATTGTTCCTGTTGAAATTACTGTGACCACCGCTCCAATAGTTTGTCCTCCCTTAGCCATTGATATAAATAGGTATTCTTTACCCAAACTAATCAATGTAACTAAGTTGGTGTTTAAATTTCTAAACAAGATGAATATATCATATAAGTTTTCACATCCTCTTGAATATTGGATAAAGAGGGTACAGGAGGAAATCTATGGAAATGAGATTAAATTGATGATGGAAAGTAAAATTGTGAAAGGTTCCATAATAGAGAAATTGGGGCTGTATTTAGAGAACAATGTAATTAGGTGCAGAGGTAGATTACAAAATGCTGAATTGGATGATTATGCTAAACACCCTATCTTACTGCCCAAAACTCATCATCTAACAAATTTAATTGTTCTAAATGCCCATAAAAATGTAATGCATGGTGGGGTGCAAGATACCTTAAATTGTATTAGGGAAACTTTCTGGATTCCACAAGGACGGCAAAGTGTAAAAAGGGTGATTAAATCTTGTGTAATATGTCGCCGTGTAGATGCCAGATCCTATATGTACCCAGGTCCTCCACCATTGCCAAAGGAGCGTGTACAATTAGTGAAACCATTTGATGTAACAGGTGTAGACTATAGTGGTCCAATAACTTTGACAGGTACGTCAAATGGTGTTCCACTGAAAGTGTATGTTTGTTTGTTCACCTGTACTGCTACTAGGGCAGTTCATTTAGAAGTGGCACAGGACTTGTCTGCAGAACAGTTTATACAGCCGTTTCGAAAATTTGCAGCTAGGAGATCCTGTCCGAGGTTGATGATTTCGGATAATGCCACAAATTTTGTAGCAGGTGCTCAACACTTGATAGAATTAAATAATAGTAACGATGTTCAATCTCTGTTAACCCAGCGAGGGTGTACCTGGAAATTTATTACTCCTAGAGCCCCTTGGCAGGGGGGGCTGTACGAAAGTCTGATAGGCACAGTGAAGAGGTGTCTCCGCAAAGTACTACACCGGAAGAGAATTAATTTGGAAGAATTCCGTGCAGTGTTAGTGGAGGCAGAAAATCATATAAATAATAGGCCTCTCTCGTACATGAGTGATACACCTGATGCAGATGTATTAACACCTTCTCACCTAATATGTGGAAGGAAATTGGAAGCTGCCCGTCTATAGAGATAATCCGGAAGAAAGTGATGAAGATTACAATGATGT
The DNA here is from genome assembly GCF_038502225.1 of Cherax quadricarinatus. Taxonomy (NCBI): domain Eukaryota; kingdom Metazoa; phylum Arthropoda; class Malacostraca; order Decapoda; family Parastacidae; genus Cherax; species Cherax quadricarinatus. The sequence goes on from NC_091299.1 coordinate 7,988,492, forward strand.
GGCAGTGTTGTGTAATAAATTTAAAATGTTAAATAAAGTAATTGATCATTGGTCTAATGTGTTGGTGAATGGGGAAGAATTTTTCGTGCTCTAAAGGTTAAAATTGTGCTGACACCTCTCAAATAGGAGGCAAAATTGGTGGATATGCATTCCTGCATAACTTGAGATATCAGGCGACTGGACAAGACCTCTCCAGGAACCTCAGATAAGCTTCTTAAACTACGTGAACACTTTTATGGTGCGACAGAGGCAGTAAATCGACAGACCATTCAACCAGGTGACATTGTGTTAATTGACACTGAACAACATCGAACATTGTGGCCTCTGGGCAAAGTACATGTATTGACATTGTACCCAGATGCACAAGGTGTTGTCAGGAATGTCAAAGTGTTGTGTCGTGGCCAGGAAAGTTTACGCACAATTAATAAATTGATTCCCTTGGAATTAGGTGTTCAATCAAACGTAAATGAAAATCTGAGGGAAAGTGACACTAGTGATATGGAAGATAACGCTGACCAAGTGATGCCAGAAGATGAAATCGTAGTAAGACCTACTAGGAGAACAGCCACTCAAGCCAGAACCGGCTGGAATCGTCTCCTAAAGGAAGGAGTAATTTGAGTCGTTTAGCAACGAACTCCGCCCAGCCGCAGTGTGGAAAATACTGTATATATTTTCCGGAAATACGGTAATTTATAGGTAAATAGATGCCCTATATTGTATTTTTAAAAGAAGTATGTTATCGAAAAAAAGAAGAGACACTCGCCATCTTGGTTTTGAATTTGTATTAGAAACGTTGGTGAATGGGGAAGAATTTTTCGTGCTCTAAAGGTTAAAATTGTGCTGACACCTCTCAAATAGGAGGCAAAATTGGTGGATATGCATTCCTGCATAACTTGAGATATCAGGCGACTGGACAAGACCTCTCCAGGAACCTCAGATAAGCTCTCTAGATTTGTGTGTAATTCTGGCCAGCATTATTTTCATAGATTTAGTTAGTGAGGTTTTCTGAGTATGATACACATTAATCTCCAGTCAAATTGGTGAGTGATATTAAGATATATTTTCCTTCTGTTATGTAATTGTGTATATATAAAACCATTTATTATTTTTAATATACAGTCCACAAATTTGTATATTTACCAACATTCCTGGTGTATGTATATTTCATTTAATAATAGGCCCAGAGCAACTTGTGGATATGACAGTGGTAGGTATCGAAGGGGGACATTTTTTGCGACCTAGGTGTCCCAAATTCCTACTTGTCTAACTGATAAATAATAATTATCTTTGTTCATTTACTGTTATGTAAATACTGATACATTCAGCTAAATGCAATTTTCCACAATATGTAAGATCTAATATTCAGTTGATTTTAACTTAGTTTCTTACTAGTACAATAATAAATTTTAATGTAAAGTATTAGATATATTTAAGGCAGGAGTTGTTACTAATGTGCCATATAATTTTGAGATCTGAATATCAATACGACATAATACATACCATTTGGCATCTACTCTATTGTGGCTTATTTGATTTTTTTTTTTTTTATGGCACTGGCTATTTCCCCAGGAAGGGCAACTCAAAAAGTTAAATGGTTACTATCATTAATTTTATTTTGTTACTTGCAAAATACTTATGAATGTTAACACCTTGTCTTAACAGGCTGGTGAGGGAGTAACAATACCATCAGACCCAGTTGTTGGATGTGAGTGCACTGACTGCTTCACTGACCACAAGTCATGTTGTCCAAACCAGATGAACTCATGGTTTGCTTATAATAAACTTGGCAGACTCAAGGTAATTAATTCATAAGCTCATCGTTTATTTGTATTTCTGATAGTAGTATCTGGATAGGACTAAGGTTGTCTTTGTAACAGACATGGGCTATGAGTATAAGCTGTATCCTTCACTTTGGTATGTCTTATCCAAAAATGAACAAAGAAAAAATCTGAATAACTAGGAAAATATAATACTGTATGGCAAACCCCCTCATAACACAGAATAGTCCTGAAAAATCAGCACCCTATGAAAATTAGCTTTATGTGAGGTATTGAACATGGAGGAAAATGTTTAAGCTTCAGATGCCTCCAAATTTGCCAAACAAAATATTCTAGTTGGTTAAAATTACTAGTTTATTTTACATTTTATTAATTGTTACTTGAAAGTCAAAAGTGTGGGGAAAGTTAACATGGACCTGTTGAGCCTAGTTGGTTGTACTGAGGATTATCATCTGCCACTCATTGAATGTCAATAACTTGAAAATAAAAGTCACCTTTTCTTCCCAAATTGTACCAAACATCTAAGATACTCACTACACTTATTCCAAATAAACATATACCAAAGATAAATGCACTTGATAAAGCTAAAGCATAGAGAAAAAATAGTACAAAAATGTAGGAGGCAGTATTAGCTGGGCCCTTCTTGCATGATATATGCACAAGGAAACAATGTTGTGTATAGCGGAGGAGAGTAATTAGTTGGCTGCAATACATGTTTTGGTCAAACCGAAGCCAGTCACCATGGAAATATCAAGCCTCTACCTCTGAAATTACTTCTGCTTTATTGATAGTATAACAGGAGCTGCAGCTTGCAGAAGACTTGTCCATATATCTTCCATCATGTCAGTACCTAAATAAACAACTTGCCTTATCTAACAAGATGTGGGTGTGGAAATCTCTATAATATGCAGTGTGTTTGGGGAGTCCGCTGGTGTCATGTCAGCCTTTGTAAAGATGCATACTTTACCTCAAGAAATACTCATTCAGTTTTTATTATCAGTCACCACAGTATTCATTATTTATAGCAGTTTGGAGTGACTAAGCCGTCATATCTGGGCACCTCTGCAAAGACAGTGATTATGTATGAGTGATGGTGAAAGTGTTGACTGATAATGAAAGTTTTTTTTCTTTCTTTTTGGATTTTTCTTTCTTTTGGGTCACCCTGCCTTGGTGGGAAACAGCCGACGTGATAAAAAAAAAGTGTAGCTAGAGTAAATAAATTACTGTTGAAACCATGGGAATGTGTAATTACAGTGTAAACAGTGCTTGCACTCTGAAGGAGGGGTGGGGATGCTGCAATCATAGGGTAACCTGATTGTGATGTGTCATACTTCTGGAAAGACAGTAATTGAATGAATGTTGGTGGGTGTATTTTCTTCTTTGGGTCACCCTACCTTGGCGAGAGATGACCATTGAGTTGAAAAAAAAATATGATGTTCAATACTTGGTTACTAATATTCATAAATTATATATATTTTGAAAGACAGTTAAAATGCAGTCTAGCAGACATAACTTGCTCTCGCTTATCAAAAATAGTGAGAGGTTGGGACTAGGGAACATTGGCTTATGGCCCAGCAAGAAGATTGAGAAAATCTAGTAAAGAGATACCTAAATTTCACACGTTACTTCATTTTCTTAGATTTATGACACATGCTGTCAAGTTTTTTAGCGCTTTATAAAATTTTGGATGTACAGTAGACTGTACATTAACCCTTTCAGGGTCCGTCCCGTAGATCTACGGCTTTACGTTCAGGGTCCAAACTGTAGATCTACGCCATGAGCTCAGCTCACTCTGATAAACTGTGAGTGGTACATTTGGGCCTAGATATGAGAGAATACATCTATGTGGTATGTGTGCACCACATAAAACAGATCCTGCAGCACACTGTGTATAATGAGAGAAAAAAATGAAATCATGATTTTTCGATTAAAACAGCAACTTTGCAGTGTTTTTTCGTATGTTTTTTATAGTTGTATTTGCGATTTCTTGGTCTCATTTGATAGAATGGAAGACATATTACAGAAATAGAGATGATTTTGATTGGTTTTAGCACTGGAAATGGCTTGAAACTGAGCTCAAAGTAGCAGAAATGTTAAATTTTTGCCGATATTCAAGAGTAAACAAACGACCTCACACATCTAATACACGTCGGTTGGTGGGTCTAATATACATTCACAAATATGGTGATGATATTTATACAATTATTACAGTATTGCATAACAGTAAATCTTCTATTTTTTGGTGTGAATAAAAATTTATTATGTGAATAAAAAATCAAAATGGAATTTATTTGTAAAGCCTCAAAACATAACTAATGAACAGAGGAAATGTTAGTTTAGTTCCAGGAATACCTACATTGTTCATTCTGGACCCTATTTTGAAATTGGAATATTTTGAACTTTGTGTTAAATTGGGCAAATTAACAATTTCCGATCACTTTATTTTGTAGTTGAAACAGTTGACTTGGCGATTTCTTGTGCTCAATCGATAGAATAGAAGTAATACTAGTGAAATAGCTAAGAATTTGGTTGATTGGAATAATGTAATTGGCCTAAAATGGGAGTCAAAGTCGGCAAAATCGCCGATTCGTAAATATCGCTGACACATCAAAATTCGCGAGAGCATAATTTCGTCAGTTTTCCACCAAATTTCGTACTTTTTGTTTTATTACCTTCACAAAAAGATTCTCTACGATTTCATAAGAAAAAATAACAAATTTTTTTTTTTAAATTCTTGGACACTGGTGCGTGACTACAGATTTGGGCCTTGGACCCTGAAAGGGTTAATACAGTAATTACATTTCTGAAAACTTAGCGCAAGGTGAAATCGTATAAAAGCAAACTGAAGAACTTGTGGGTAAAATAGGGTTACGTTCTTTGGACCCCCAAAAATGGCAAACAAACTTTTTTAGGTCGCCAAGTTGTAGAAAAATAAAAATGATAATGTAGTTGTGGTTCATTGTCATGATGTATTATGTCTAATGCATTGCTTAAGGCTACAAATGTTACAGAAATAATATTTCTTACCTTACATTGTGGTTGTTAGTATATGTCAGTGATTCTGAACAGAGTGGAGAGGGATGCTATGGCTTTCTGGGCTGAGGTGGAAGGTTGTGCATTGTTTGCTGAGGTAGATGGTTGAGGCTTTTGCTCCGAGGACAGTGGTTGTACTAGTCAGAAATTCTGCACAGTATGTGTGCAAAAACATGACAGGCTATCAGCTGTCACTTACATATTTTTTTTTTCAACACATTAGCTATCTCCCACCAAGGCAGGGTGACTCAAAAAAGGAAAGAAACACTTTCACCATCATTCATACATAGTCACTGTCTTTGCTGAGGTACTTAAATACAACAGTTTAGATGTCACCCCAAACAGCCAATATCCTGAACCCCGCTTTTAACCCTTAAACGGTCCAAACATATATACGTTCACTCGCATAGCACCCCAGATTTTTTGAGAAAAAAAAATAGCTTCTTTTTTAATAGGAAAAAAGAGCATATGGTACCCAGGCATGCTCAATTATTTTAATATGGTGCACATTGATTGCGCACACCCATTCTCTCATGTCTAGGTGACTCAGGCTTATCGTGGCAATGTTGAATGAATGACAAAGAAAACGTATATATACGTTTGGGGCACTACGTGAGAGAATGTATATGTACGTTTGGACTGTTTAGGGGTTAAAGCACAGGCATTGTACTTCCCACCTCCAGGACTCGAGTCTGGCTAGCTGGTTTCCCTGAATCCCTTCACAAAATACTACCCTGCTCACACTCCAACAGCTCATCAGGTCTTAAAAATCATTCGTCTCCATTCACCCCTATCTAACACGCTCACACATGCCTGCTGCATGTTCAAGCCCCTTGCACACAAAACCTCTTTTACCCCTCCCTCCATCCTTTCCTAGGATGACCTATACCCCTCCTCCCCTCCAATACAGATTTATACACCCTCCAAGTTGTCCTATTTTGCTCCATCCTCTTTAAATGGCCAAACCACCTCAACAGCCCCTCTTCAGCCCTCTGAATAATACTTCTAATTTCACCACATGGTAACTTCTGCACATAATCTACTTTACGTTTCGCCATACGATGGCTTCTGCAGGTACTCAGTTCCTCAAGGCTAAGGGATTGATTAAATCAAATTCCTCTGTTTCCACCTTTTTCTGCATTGGACTGATGAAGCCACTGTGTGGCTAAACGTTTCCAGAACAAAGATACCCAATTGTTGCCAAAGCATGTCACTTATCAACGTGTTAGTTTTGTAAATTATTTATTCACATCTTGTTAGACACAGCAACATCTTAGGATGTTGAGGGAGGAATTTCTTCAAAACTTTACTAATCTATAAACATGACCTACTTCCACTAGTGCCTTTGTTCACTGGTTACTCCACCTACCACTGCTCCACCTTATCTCTCATCAGTATATAAGCCCCATCTCTGCGAATAAGCTGCACTTTTGTCAAGATTGATGGACTGAAAATATTGACTCAAGGCTGAGGGACTGATTACATCAAACTCCTCTGTTTCCACCTTTTTCTGCATTGAAGTGAAGAAGCCACCATGTGGCGAAACGTTTCCAGAATAAAGATACCCAAGTGTTGCTAAAGTGTCTCATTTATCAGTGTGTTGTTATTGTTGATTGAGGGTTGTGACGGCCCCAGGGCTGTTGTACCTCTCAGTGCTGTGAAATTAACTACCAAAATGCTTTTGCAAATACTTTTTTTTTTTAACACATCAGCTGTTTCCCACCGAGGCAGGGTGACCCAAAAAGAAAAAACTCCAAAAAGAAGGAAAAATACCTTCACCATCATTCAGTATTTTCACTATCACTCATACATAATCACTGTCTTTGCAGAGGCACTCAGATATGACAGTTTAGAAGTCCCTCCAAGCTGTCAATATCCCATTTCCAGGACTCAAGTCCGGCTGACCGGTTTCCCTGAATCCCTTCACAAAATATTACCCTGCTCAAACTCCAACAGCTCATCAGGTCCCAAAAACCATTTGTCTCCATTCACTATAACATGCTCACACATGCTTGCTGGAAGTCCAAGCCCCTCGCTCACAAAATGTCCTATACCCCTTCCCACCAACCTTTCTGAGGACAACCCCATCCTTGCCTTCCTTCCCCTACAGATTTATACACTAAGTCATTCTACTTTGTTCCCTTCTTTCTAAACGACCATACCACCTCAACAACCCCTCTTCAGCCCTCTGACTAATACTTTTAGTAACTCCACACCTCCAAATTTCCACATTGAATTCTCTGCATAAACTATATATTACATATTAATAAATTTATTGCAAAGGAATACAGCCTCTCCTCACTTTACAATGGAGTTCCATTCCTAAGACCATGTCGTTAAACGAATTTGTTGCTAATTGAGGAGCATACTGTAATGGTAGTGGGTTTGTCAACCATCTTTGATATTGTTTTAATGTCATTCCATCCTTTGCACAATTTATAACATTTCTGGTATATTTTTAAATGTTTATACAGTAGTGTACTGTATATTGAAATAAACAGAATAGAGGAAATCAGCTCTACTGTACATTATTTAGGTATAAATACTGGTCAGAGAGTCCGAGGTATCTGTAAACATGTATGTATGTTGCTAAGTGAGGAGAGGCTGTATAATAAAATTAGGTAAGGATGGAGGGAGGAAAAAGAATGTTTTGTGTGCAAGGGGCTTGGCCCATGCAGCAGGCATGTGTGAGCGTGTTAGATAGGAGTGAATAGCCGAATGGTTTTTGGGACCTGATGAGCTGCTGGGGTGTGAGCAGGGTAATATTTTGTGAAAGGATTCAGGGAAACCTGTTAGCTGAACTTGAGTCCTGGAGGTGGGAAGTACAATGCCTGCTCTTTAAAGGAGGGGTTCAGGATATTGGCTGTTTGGAGTGAAATCTAAACTTGTATCTGAGCACCTCTGCAAAGACAGTGATTGTGAAAGTGTTGAATGATGGACAAAGTGTTTTTCTTTTTTGGGAAACCCTGCCTCGGTGAGAGATGGCCGACACATTGAAAAAAATTTATCATTCCCCTTGTATTTTCAGTAATAAAAATGTAAGTATAAGGAAGGGTGGGTGGGTGGGATGTTCACAGGCTGTTAGCTCTTAACCCCAACGACTACAACAAACTGTCACGCACGTACTAAAACAAACAACATACAAGTGTACCAACTAAACTGATGCACAGCTATGTATGAAGTAAGTACAGTGGACCCCCGCCTTACGAATGCATTGCATTAAGTTAAATCCGCCATACGAAGCATTTGAACGCAAAAATTTTGCCTCGCCTCACAATAAAAAACTCGCCTTACGTGATTCGTCCAGGACGCGTCCCACGTGTGGCCTCAGTGCCAGTGTTTACAAGCCAGCCAGTGCGGTTGCATCTCCGCATACATTCGGTACATTTCACATTATACCAGTATTTTTAGTGCTTGTAACTGCAAAATAAGTCACCATGGACCCCAAGAAAGCTTCTAGTGCCATCCCTTTGGTAAAAAGGGCGAGAATTAGTATGGAATTGAAAAAAGAGATTAAGGATATGTGTGCAAAGTGGGTTGAACTGCAAACCTTTACGGAAGAAAATCACCCTGACACAGCTACTGCAAGCCGTGTTGGCAACCTGTACAATGACAATGTTATGACCCATTTTAGGAAAGTCTTAAAGGAACAGGAGGTACAGAACTCTATGGACAGATTTGTTGTGCGACAGAGGTCCAGTGACTCAAGCTGGTCCTAGTCCCCTTCTCAACAATAACTTCTACACACTCCCCTCCTCCCATCCCATCAGTCATCACCATACATCAGTGTCATATATTCTATTCTTAGTAGAATAGTAATTGTGCATGTCTTCTTCAGTTTGTGTGTATTAAAATTAATATTTCATGTGGTAAAAAAAAAAAAAATTCATACTTTGGGGTGTCAGGTACGGATTAACATGATTTCCATTATTTCTTATGGGGAAAATTAATTCGGCTAACGGTAATTTCGGCTTACGATGAGCTCTCAGGAACATATTAATATCGTAAGGCGGGGGTCCACTGTACTGAGTACACATTACATCCAGGTTCCTTTCATCTTTTAACCTCTATTATGCAAAGGAATATAAGCAAAGGGTATATAAACACTGGAAAGGTCCTTCACATGTACAGGTGCAGTTCATGCCTGCCTTCTTAATTTGTATATAAACATTGTCTCCAGCAAGCTCACATTTGAACCCATTAAGTTTATTTAGGCACAGGTACACATAAGTACAATTATCATATATAATATAAATGACCTAGGATAACCAAATAAAGTCAGTAATTTATTGGTATGAAAACACTCCATGTATTAACTGGAGCACGTAGTGCATAACGATAAAAAAAAAACTCCGACCGTTTTTTTTTAATTAAAATGCCGACTTTGTGGTCTATTTTCGTATAGTATTTATGGTTGTATTCTCGTTTTCTTGGTCTCATTTGATAGAATGGAAAACATATTACAGAAATAGAGGTGATTTTGATTGATTTTATTATAAAAAGAACCTAGAAATGGAGCTCAAAGTAGGGGAAATGTTTGATTTTTGCCAATGTTCAAAAGTAAACAAATGATGCCATTGTCCAATAAATGTCCAACTAGCCATTCTAATATGCAGTCATGAATGGGTTGATGTTATTTATACAGTTATTACAGCATTGCAGTAGTCTGCATAATAGTAAGTCTAATATTTTTTGTTTGAATAAAAATTCAAAATAGAAAGCAAGAGTAATATCAGAAGGGCCTGGAGACGTGACTGATGAACAAAGAAAACTAGAGCCAGGAATGTCTGCATTGTTCCTGGACCTTATTTTGAAATTGTCATATTTTTTAGTTTTCGTGAAATTGGCCAAATTGGACCACATTATTAGGTAGTTGAAATCAGTAAATGGGCCTCAATCGATAGAAAAAATGAAGTTTAGAAATAGCTATGAGTTTGGGCGACCAATGGAATTAGCCGAAAATAGGGCTCCGAAATCGCCGATTTGTAAATATCGTCGAGGTCGCTAACTTCGCGAGAGCATAATTCCGTCAGTTTTCCATCAAATTTCGTTTTTTTGGTGTCATTACAATCGGGAAAAGATTATCATTTCATAAGAAAAAAATAATTTTTTTTTTTTTAAGTTTTGCGACACCAGGAGACACCTCAGGATTGGGGGTTGCGACAGTCAAAGGGTTAACTGGTATGCACGAATCTACTAGTTTAATCAGACACAGATCTGACAGTCGTATGGGACCAATGAGAGGTGGGATGAGAGAGGCAGGGCAGGAAGCTAGGCCTCCCCCACAAAGACAGTGGACTGACCTACAGTTAGGCTGCCCATGAGCCCACTAGAGGGAGGGGAAAAATCACATGGTCCAGCTTGTGGCACTCCAAATTTTTCCCCCAAAAGTAACACCATGTTAGTCAAATTTTTGCAGTGTTAGTGGATAATATGTCGCAATTATGCAGTAGCATAATGGAGAAAACACGTTAAAGGAACGCGTGTTTATCGATGGCCTGCTGTACTTCTTCAACCATTACAAATAGGCAGATAGATTTTCAGATTCCTAACACACACACAATACAAAAAGTAGTAATAAACAGAGCAAAATTCAGCATCAGCAAGGTAGCAGACATAGATAAAAACACCCATCATAGTTTTGTATCATCATTTGCAGATGACACTGAAATAAGCTTGAAAGTCACTTCGGTAGATTATGCTGAAAAACTACAAGAAGATATAAGCAATGTTTTCCAGTGGGCAGTGGAGAACAACATGACGTTCGGTGGTAATAAGTTCCAGCTGCTTAGGTAGGGAAGGAATAAATAACTCAAAAGGAACAGTGTATACAAAACTCAAGAGGATCGTCAAATAGAATGAAAGGAACACATTTTTAAAGATCTGGAAAAAACTGTGCCAGCTGACCTTTCTTTCAAAGCACGTAATAAAACAAAGTTCACGACAGCCAGAAATCCTTCTGAGAACCTTCAGAACAAGGAAAATAATGCCAATTGTAGCACTTTTCAAATCGCTAGTGCTTCCTTGTTTGGAATATTGCTCAGCATTGACAGCCTCATTCAGGGCAGGGAAAAAATCAGAGATGGAACAAATACAGAGATTGTTTATGGCCCTCATAGAACCAATACAGCATTTAAATTACTGGAAACACCTTGGTCTTAAGTA
>NC_091299.1:8001967-8026967 GCF_038502225.1 Cherax quadricarinatus
CTGCAGCATACGGGTGCCTGGCAAACCTATGGATAGCGTTCCGATACCTCAGTAAGGATTCGTTAAAGACTCTGTATACCATTTACTTCAGGCCCATACTGGAGTATGCAGCACCAGTTTGGAATCCACACCTAGTCAAGCACGTCAAGAAATTAGAGAAAGTGCAAAGGTTTGCAACAAGACTAGTCCCAGAGCTACGGGGATTATCCTACGAAGAAAGGTTGAGGGAAATCGGCCTGAGGACAGGAGGGTCAGGGGAGACATGATAACGACATATAAAATACTGCGCGGAATAGACGAGGTGGACAAAGACGGGATGTTCCAGAGATGGGACACAGACACAAGAGGTCACAATTGGAAGTTGAAGACTCAGATGAATCAAAGGGATGCTAGGAAGTATTTCTTCAGTCATAGAGTAGTCAAGCCGTGGAATAGCCTAGAAAGTGAAGTAGTGGAGGCAGGAACCATACAAAGTTTTAAGGCGAGGTATGATAAAGCTCATGGAGCAGGGAGAGAGAGAGGACCTAGTAGCAATCAGTGAAGAGGCGGGGCCAGGAGCTATGACTCGACCCCTGCAACCACAAATAGGTGAGTACACACACACACACAGAACAAACCGGCCATATCCCACCAAGGCAGGGTGGCCTGAAAAAGAAAAAAAGCCAAAAAGAAAAACGAAAGTTAAGAGGGTTTACTGTATACAAATCCATGTTAACCTTTGATATATACTTCTGATCAGTTCCAAGAGTCTTTCCACTCCAGGAGCCTGGCCATGGACCAGGCTTGTTTGGTGCTAGCCTGGTCAACCAGGCTGTTGCTTATGGTGGCAGCTCTTAATCCAAGGTTCAAAAGTTGGGTTGTGTGACTCATGCTGCCCCACATATCCATCATAACCTGGTTGGTCTGGCACTTGGTGAAGACACTTTATCAGTTTCCTCTTGAAGACTTCTACACTTGTCCCAGTAGTTTCTGATATCCTCTGGTAAGATGCTGAATAATCTGGGGACACAGATATTGATACAATGCTCTGTTATAGTGCCCACTGCACCCCTGCTTTTCACTTTTTTTTTTTTTTTTCCCCCAGTACGTGATACAGCAGTGTGCAGATTTGGAACCAGGCCGTCTCCCACCAAGGCAGGGTGACCAACAAAGAAAGAAAATCCCCAAAAAGAAAATACTTTCATCATCATTCAACACTTTCACCTCACACATACATAATCACTGTTTTTGCAGAGGTGCCCAGAACGCACAGTTTAGAAGCATATACGTATAAAGATACACAAAGTATCCCTCAAAACTGCCAATATCCCAAACCCCTCCTTTAAAGTGCATACATTGTACTTTCCATTTCCAGTACTCCAGTCCTGCTATATAAAAATAGCCGGTTTCCCTGAATCCCTTCACTAAATACAGTGGACCCCTGGTTTACGATCAGCTCCCAATGCGACCAATTATGTAAGTGTACATGTATTTATGTAAGTGCGTTTGTATGTGTATGTTTGGGGGTCTGAAATGGACTAATCTAATTCACAATATTCCTTATGGGAACAAATTCGGTCAGTACTGGCACCTGAACATACTTCTGGAATGAAATAATGTCGTAAACCGGGGGTCCACTGTATTACCCTGCTTACATTCCAACAGCTCGTCAGGTCCCAAATACCATTCGTCTCCATTCACTCCTAACACACTCATGCATGTTTGCTGGAAATCCAAGCTCCTCGCCAACAAAACCTCCTTTAACCCCTCCCTCCAACCTTTTCGAGGCCGACCCCTACACCACCTTCCTTCCCCTACAGATTTATATGCTCTCTATGTCATTCTACTTTGATCTATTCTCTCTAAATGACCAAACCACCTCAACAACCCCTCTTCAGCCCTCTGACTAATACTATTAGTAACTCCACACCTTCTCCTAATTTCCACACTCCGAATTCTCTGTATAATATTTACACCACACGTTGCCCTTAGACAGGGCATGTCCACCGCCTCCTTGCTGCAGCATTTGCAACCCAAGCTTCATACCCATGTAAGAGTGTTGGTACCACTATACGTACTTTCATACGTTTCCTTCTTTGCTTCCATAGATAATGTGTTTTGTCTCCACATATACCTCAATGCACCACTCACCTTTTTTCCTTCATCAATTCTATGGTTAACGTCATCCTTCATACATCCATCTGCTGACATGTCAACTCCCAAATATCTGAAAACATTCACTTCTTCCATACTCCTCCTCCTGTGAATGTTTTCAGATATTTGGGAGTTGACGTGTCAGCGGATGGATGTATGAAGGATGAGGTTAACCATAGAATTAATGAAGGAAAAAAAGGTGAGTGGTGCAGTGAGGTATATCTGGAGACAAAACACATTATCTATAAAGGCAGAGAAGGGAATGCATGAAAGTATAGTGGTACCAATACTCTTATATGGGTGTGAAGCTTGGGTTGTAAATGCTGCAGTGAGAAGGTGGTGGTGATGTGCATATGGTTATATATAAAATAAAAATATTACAATTACAATAATTAAGAAAATAATTTCACTTATATCAGCTGATGTTGGTAGTGCTGGCACCAGTGTTAGTATTGGAGAGACTAGTGTGGGATCCTTTCTTTTATAACACTGTTGACTTGTTAGTATTGCTCCTACGTATGTTTTAAGTGGTTTACAGGATATAATGATACCAACAAGATGTGGAAGAACACATATCTACAGTTATGACATTTATTAAAAGAAATGTGTGTACTTTAGTGGCTTCTTCAGCCCTAATACAAAAAGTGGGTGGAGACATTTGATAAAATCAAAGGGGGTAGTTGGCTCTACAAGTAGTGGGATCATGTGATAAGTAGTGGGTATCATGTCATGGTGCACCTCATCTAAAAATAATGGGTATCATGTAATGATGCACTTCGGTTTGTCATCTGATGGTTGTGTTCATGCTGGGCAACAGCTTATTGCTAAATACTTGGAAACACTGAAGCTGCCTTAGTTAATCCTGCAAAAGTTGGGTGGCTTTGGCTTCCCTATTTCATTCTGTCCCATGTTTGTGTGTTTCTCTTATTCTCTCTGGCACTCTTTGTTGCAAATATTGTTGACAATGCTAGTCTCCTCTTCAACAGCTGATTTGGCTGTGACCTGCTCCTAACGGATTTGCTTTCTTGCTAGTTTGCTTGTTATGCAAGCTTATCAATATATGGAGACTTCTAATTGTTTCTTCATTCCAGCTTCATTGTAATCTATACAAAAGAAAAAACTGACATTTCTATCAGTCACGTGAGAGCACAAATAGTGTCAAACATAACATTTATACTAATACATGGCATAAGCAATTACTACAGTACTATGTACACCTTTCTGCTAATTTCCATAAGGTGCTGATTTTCAGGAACTTATCCCCAAGACACTTTATTCATTGATTTTATTTATAATGTAGTATGTTCCTTTCTGCAACTCTGCTTTTGAAAAATCTTAGGCAAATGCTTACATACTTCTTCTTTCAGGTATCATTGGGAACTCCCATTTATGAATGTAATAAGCGATGTAAATGTGGCCCTAGTTGCTTGAACCGAGTAGTGCAGAAGGGAAGGAATGTGGGTCTGTCTATCTTCCGCACTACCAATGGACGAGGTTGGGGGGTTAAAGCAATGGAAAATATAAAAAAGGATTCCCTAGTCACAGAATATGTTGGAGAAATCATCACCTCTGAAGAGGCAGAGCGCCGGGGCAAGATTTATGGTAAGTGATTAAGTATCATTTTTCACCTTGTCTGTTTATGTATGTTTCAAAATTTATTGCCATTTTAAGTTCTCTAGCTACCATTGGAAAACTGCTTGTACCATTCACCCATTGGCCATACTGCTTAACCCTTAAACTGTCCAAACAGATCTATGTTCATATGCGTAGTGCTCCAAAAGTAGATTACGTTTTTTTACATATTTTCAAATATAACCAAAAAAAAAGAAGATCAAAGTTTTTTTTACATGTTTTCAAATGTAAAAAAAAAAAAAAAAACTCTACTTTTTTTTACATACTTTCGAGTGTTGAAAAAACATAGATCTACATTTGGACAGTTTAAGGGTTAAGTCTGAAAACTATGATATTAATGCCTTTGATAGACTAATTTTTTTAATGTAACAGCCGTCTCCCGCTGAGGCAAGGCGACTTGAAAAAGAGGAAACAAAAGTTTTTTTTTTTTTTTTTTAACAAGCCAGCCGCATCCCACCGAGGCAGGGTGACCCAAAAAGAAAAAAAGCGAACATTTCTCTTTTTAACTTTAGTAATTTATACAGAAGGGGTTACTTTCCCCTTGCTCCTGGCATTCTTCTTTTGTACATTTAGTAATTTATACAGGAGAAGGGGTTATAGCCCCTTATTCCCAATATCTTAGTTGCCTTTTACAACACGCATGGCTTATGAAGGAAGGACTCTTCTCCAATACCCCATGGAGAACTAATGATAATACTGTAATTAATTTTCTAGTACTGGATTTTTGATTGGACTAATATTCTAACTTTCTCTCAATAAGCACTGAAGTGTACCCAAGCATAATAATTTATTTGGGAATTTGGAGAAAATTCTTACCAGATATTATTGTTTCTCCACAGAAATAAGTGGTAATTTCTTTATTTTCTTTGTCAGTGTGAGAAAGAAATAATACGCAAGAAAGAAAACACCACAATTGTTTTACCGCGTGCAATTTCACACTAAGATAGGGTAACCCCAAGAGTTGGTAGGTAAGACACATAGGCAACTTTATTCCGAAACGTTTCGCCTACACAGTAGGCTTCTTCAGTCGAGTACAGAAAGTAGTCAGGAGCAGTAGAGATGTGAAGACGATGTAATCAGTCCATCACCCTTGAAGTCGTAGATTTGAGGTTGTCAGTCCCTCAGCCTGGAGAAGTTCTGTTTCAAAGTCTGGAACTAACTGAAGATCAAGCGACAGTGTTGAGACTTAAATACTGTCCGAAGGAGAGGTGCAGAGTAGTAGTAGTGAGAATGTAGCCACTGAGAGATCACGTCCTTTTCAGATCAAACAATTCTCACTTGAAAAAGTTGTCCAAGGTGTTTTCTCTTCTGTACCAAGATGCCATTGTGTTGCAGTGTCTGCCAGAAACCCCAAGAGTGCAGGCAATGTACTTCTCACCTCAAAGACCAGAGGCTGTTTACTTTAATTCCTACTTTAGGACTAAATGTATCCTTGACCGGTGGTGAATAGGTTACGTGTAGCTTCAATAACCCTTTGTGTAATCAGTAGACTAACCCCTGTTAACTAACCGGTTAACGAGTTTTCCTGAATCTTTCTATAAATGTTGCCTTGCTCACACCACAGTAGCTCGCCAGATCCTAAAAGCAACGTGTCTGTACTCACTCCAGTCTAATATGCTCTTTAAGGCCTGCTAGAGGTTTAAGACAGTACCACTCAAAACCTGTAAAATACCTGAGGGACTACTTCTAGCTTGGTACACAGAAATTACTTTTTATGAAAGCTAGTAGTTTGAAAGATGCTGGAAAATACCCCAATGAAAAGCAGTGTTCTAATAAGTAGATTAAATATAAAGGGTCCAAAATTTGTCAACACACTCCCTTTAAACAAAAGGGAAATTACCACTGTGTATAACTGTTCTATACTTTCTTAACCCTTTCAAGGTATTACAACCCAGGATTCCAAATGGCCTGTTACCCCGGGTGTAATGGGAGCAAATAAACACAGTAGAAAAAGTTTAGACTTATATTATCCTTCACCAATTTATAACAGCAATATGTACACTATGTACAGAGATAATTATAGTGCACTCCACAGTAAGCAAAGCAGAAATAGAAGCCACAAGATAGCAGACCGTGCTTCAACCAGCTCTAGAATGGGAATGACAAGGGCAGACAGGAGAGCGGTATCCACATAACCTCTGCGATTGCCAATCCCACCTTCTTATTGGCTAGAACCTGGTCACTAGTTGAACGATGGGGCCCCATCACCAACTCTTAGCAACCTGGTTCGCTGGTTGGGGGAGATAGCCTGTAAATGAGGGTGTGTCCATGCGCCGAATAAAGGTTACGTACTCTTTGCATGCCACACAAGGTCCAGAGGCCAAATCTCAGAGTGGCAGCCAGGGTCCAAGAAATTTTGAAAAAAAAAAAAATTACAGAATTAACCCTTTGACTGTTTCGGCCGTATATCTACGTCTTACGAGGTACTGTGTTTGACGTATATATATTCATAAATCTAGCGGCTTCAAATCAAGCAGGAGAAAGCTGGTAGGCCACACAGAATGGGTCTGTGTGATCAGTGTGCACCATATAAAAAAAAATCCTGGAGCACGCAGTGCATAATGAGAAAAATAACTCCGACCTTTATTTTTTTTTTTCTTTTAATTAAAATGCTGACTTTGTGGTCTATTTTTGTATAGTATTTATGGTTGTATTCTCGTTTTCTTGGTCTCATTTGATAGAATGGAAAACATATTATAGAAATAAAGGTGATTTTGATTGGTTTTACTATAAAAAGAACCTGGAAATAGAGCTCAAAGTAGGGGAAGTGTTTGATTTTTGCCAATGTTCAAAAGTAAACAAATGATGTCATTATCCAATAAATGTCCAACTAGCCATTCTAATATGCAGTCATGAATGGCTTGACATTATTTGTACAATTATTACAGTATTGCAGTAGTCTGCATAACAGTAAATCTTCTATTTTTTTGTTTGAATAAAAATTCAAAATAGAAAGCAAGAGTAATATCAGAGGGGCCTGGAGACGTGACTGATGAACAAAGAAAATATAATTTTAGAGCCAGGAATGTCTGCATTGTTCATTCTGGACCTTATTTTGAAATTGTCACATTTCTTAATTTTTGTGAAATTGGCCAAATTGCAAATTTCTGACCACATTATTGGGTAGTTGAAATTAGTAAATGGGCAGAGTCTTGTACTCAATCGATACAAAAAACTGAGTTCTAAAGAAATAGCTATGAGTTTGGTCGACTGGAACAATGGAATTAGCCGAAAATAGGGCTCAAAGTGGGCGAAATGGCCGATTTGTAAATATCACCAAGGTCACTAACTTCGTGAGAGCGTAATTCTGTTAGTTTTCCATCAATTTTCGTGTTTTTTGGTGTCATTACAATCAGGAAAAGATTCTCTATTATTTCATAAGATAATTTTATTTTGCGACACCAGGAGACACCTCAGGATTGGGGGTTGTGACAGTCAAGGGGTTAGATATTTTTCCAGTATAATGCATAATGTATATATGTACACTCATTGTATTCAACACTATAACTGCACTAATCTTTTCATCATTATTTTGTTTACAGTAATTGTTTACAACAAAAAACATGCAAAAATGTTGTATATTAGTAATGTTCTATTATATATTTACATATGTACAGTCATTGGACATGTTCCTAGAACTGCTACAGTCTCTGAAAGTCTTTGAAACAAGGTGTCATGCACAGTGGTGTCTTAGTCATCTGTGGACCAGTATGTTTTTATATTATGCTTATAAACATAAGGCATAAGCATTATTGTTGCAAAAAAAAAAAATACATTTCAGCCACAGTCATCTTCCACTGGTGGATGACGATGCGCTTTGTCCTGGAACTGCTGAGTTAGCGGCTTGGGTCCCAGACTCACTCCCAGTCTGGACTAGTGCTGCATGCTGCACACTCGTGGCACCACCACCACCACCACCTACTGACACGTGTGGTCTAACCATCCCAATTGTAGCCACATCATCGTCACTTTCACTGTCTGTTCCAGGTGTAGGGCCACTGGAAGTACTCATTCCCCTTGGAATTGCATATGGTATAGGATACTTGTTTTTTTTTTTTTTTTTTTTTTTTTTTCAACAAGTCGGCCGTCTCCCACCGAGGCAGGGTGACCCAAAAAGAAAAGAAAATCCCCAAAAGAAAATACTTTCATCATCATTCAACACTTTCACCACACTCGCACATTATCACTGTTTTTGCAGAGGTGCTCAGAATACAACAGTCTAGAAGCATACACATATAAAGATACACAACATATCCCTCCAAACTGCCAATATCCCAAACCTCCTTTAAAGTGCAGGCATTGTACTTCCCATTTCCAGGACTCAAGTCCGACTATATGAAATAACCGGTTTCCCTGAATCCCTTCACTAAATATTACCCTGCTCACACTCCAACAGATCAATCAGGTCCCAAGTACCATTCGTCTCCATTCACTCCTATCTAACACGCACCGCTACGCTTGCTGGAAATCCAAGCCCCCTTACCCACAAAACCTCCTTTACCCCCTCTCTCCAACCCTTTAGGAGACCCCGACCCCTGCCTTCCTTCCCCTATAGATTTATATGCTTTCCATGTCATTCTACTGTGATCCATTCTCTCTAAATGACCAAACCACCTCAACAACCCCTCTTCTGCCCTCTGACTAATACTTTTATTAACTCCACACCTTCTCCTAATTTCCACACTCCGAATTTTTTGCATAATATTTACACACATTGCCCTTAGACAGGACATCTCCGCTGCCTCCAACCGTCTCTCGCTGCTGCATTTACCACCCAAGCTTCACACCCATATAAGAGTGTTGGTACTACTATACTTTCATACATTCCCTTCTTTGCCTCCATAGATAACGTTTTTGACTCCACATATACCTCAACGCACCACTCACCTTTTTTCCCTCATCAATTCTATGATTAACCTCATCCTTCATAAATCCATCCGCCGACACGTCAACTCCCAAGTATCTGAAAACATTCACTTCTTCCATACTCCTCCTCCCCAATTTGATATCCAATTTTTCTTTATCTAAATCATTTGACACCCTCATCACCTTACTCTTTTCTATGTTCACTTTCAACTTTCTACCTTTACACACATTCCCAAACTCATCCACTAACCTTTGCAATTTTTCTTTAGAATCTCCCATAAGCACAGTATCATCAGCAAAAAGTAACTGTGTCAATTCCCATTTTGAATTTGATTCCCCAGATACTTGTATCTGTACCATATAGTACAGATACAGGGACCACAATGGAAATAGTCACTCTCACTTTTTTGGGTTATCCTAGGATCTTTACACATTTGCTGCTATTTATGATAATTTAAGTAACTGTATTTGTGTATACTTGAATAAACTTACTCGAGCACATGTGGCGTCATAAGTAAGTTTATTCAGGTATACACAACTATAGTTACATAGATTATCAATTATAGCAGCATATGTGTGGAGAACCTAGGATAACCCCAAAAAATCAAAGTGACTTACTTCCATTAGGGTCCCTGTACAATATGGTACATTGTACCAATATGCCATATGGTACCATTATACCATATAGTGCCATTGTACCATATGGTACCATTGTACCATATGGTACCATTGTACCATATGGTGCAGATCCACTTCCATTAGAGTTAGAGATGCAACTTGGGAAGAGGAGAGTCAGAATTCGCTGGGGAGTGAGAGGTTCCTTGCCGCTAGGCATGATGAACAAAGCGTACCGAGATGGCGTTCCCACATTGCAGTGTGGGTGCCCCGTTTTTTTTTTTTTTTGTTTACTGCGCACACTGACCACGCAGACCCATTCTCTTAGATGTAGGCCTATCGGCCTTCTCGCTCTAAATCTGCAGCTGCTAGAATTTTGGCATAGATCTACAGCTTGGACCCTGGCTTCAAAGCCATATATCTAAGGGACGGACCCTGAAAGGGTTAGAAGGCATAAGGCCAGAGACTAGTATACTAGAAAAAAGTGAGATATAGCAACATGGAGATGTTATGGGTGAGCAGGCAATGTAGGACATTTGAACATTTTTCACACTGTTTATGGATATAGTGTAAATAAATGTTATAAATAAAAAGAAGTAAATGCTAGGGTGTTCAGGAGAGGGGCGGGATTAAATTATGGGGAATCAGATACAAAATGGGAATTGACACAGTTACTTTTTGCTGATGATACTGTGCTTATGGGAGATTCTAAAGAAAAATTGCAAAGGTTAGTGGATGAGTTTGGGAGTGTGTGTAAAGGTAGAAAGTTGAAAGTGAACACAGAAAAGAGTAAGGTGATGAGGGTATCAAATGATTTAGATAAAGAAAAATTGGATATCAAATTGGGGAGGATGAGTATGGAAGAAGTGAATATTTTCAGATACTTGGGAGTTGCGAATGTCGCGGATGGATTTATGAAGGATGAGGTTAATCATAGAATTGATGAGGGAAAAAGGTGAGTGGTGCGTTGAGGTATATGTGGAGTCAAAAACGTTATCTATGGAGGCAAAGAAGGGAATGTATGAAAGTATAGTAGTACCAACACTCTTATATGGGTGTGAAGCTTGGGTTGTGAATGCAGCAGCGAGGAGGCGGTCGGAGGCAGTGGAGATGTCCTGTCTAAGGGCAATGTGTGGTGTAAATATTATGCAGAAAATTCGGAGTGTGGAAATTAGGAGAAGGTGTGGAGT
The DNA here is from genome assembly GCF_038502225.1 of Cherax quadricarinatus. Lineage (NCBI taxonomy): Eukaryota > Metazoa > Arthropoda > Malacostraca > Decapoda > Parastacidae > Cherax > Cherax quadricarinatus. Next base: position 8,012,404 of record NC_091299.1, read on the forward strand.
TAATAAAAGTATTAGTCAGAGGGCTGAAGAGGGGTTGTTGAGGTGGTTTGGTCATTTAGAGAGAATGGATCACAGTAGAATGACATGGAGAGCATTTAAATCTATAGAAGGAAGCCGGAGTAGGGGTCGTCCTCGAAAAGGTTGGAAGGAAGGGGTAAGGGAGGTTTTGTGGGCGAGGGGCTTGGATTTCCAGCAGGCGTGCATGAGCTTGTTCGATAGGAGTGAATGGAGACTAATGATATTTGGGACCTGACAATCTGTTGGAGTGTGAGCAGGGTAATATTTAGTGAAGGGATTCAGGGAAACCGGTTATTTTTATATAGCCGGACTTGAGTCCTGGAAATGGGAAGTACAATGCCTGCACTTTAAAGGAGGGGTTCGGGATATTAGCAGTTTGGAGGGATATGTTGTGTATCTTTATATGTATATGCTTCTAAACTGTTGTATTCTGAGCACCTTTGCAAAAACAGTGATTATGTGTGAGTGAGGTGAAAGTGTTGAATGATGATGAAAGTACAGTGGACCCCCGCATAACGATCACCTCCAAATGCGACCAATTATGTAAGTGTATTTATCATAAGTCGTTTATGCGTGTGTGTGTTTGAGGTCTGAAATTGACTAATCTACTTCACAATATTCCTTATGGGAAAAAATTTGGTCAGTACTGGCACCTGAACATACTACTGGAATGAAAAAAAGTTCGTTAACCGGGGGTCCACTGTATTTTCTTTTTGGGGATTTTCTTTCTTTTTTGGGTCACCCTGCCTCGGTGGGAGACGGCCGACTTGTTGAAAAAAAAAAAAATGTCAGTTCAACAAAACTGGGAAGAGAGAATCTTCCTGTTGATTATACAGTAGTCCTCCCATATCCACATGGGAATACATTCCAAGACCAACTGTGTATTATGCCCAAAACTGCAGATAGTAGTGAACCCTATACGTAAGTGTTTTTCATTTACATACCTGCTCGTGGTAATATCTAATTGATAAATTACTCACAGTAGGTAGAGAATTAGCACTTTTTCACTGATGGAAAGCACTTCATGACTTCTTTTAGGCTTTGAAGAACTGCCACCATCACTACTTTTGCACTCAGGTACCATTATTAACCCTTAAATGGTCCAAACGTATATATACGTTTTTTCAACATCTGAAAGTATGTAAAAAAATGTAGATCTTTTTTGTTTCACATTTGAAAACGTGTAAAAAAAACTTTTACCTACATTTTTTTTTTTTGTTATATTTGAAAATATGTAAAAAAAAAGTAGATCTACTTTTGGAGCGCTACGAATTTCAACGTCGATCTGTTTGGACCATTTAAGGGTTAAGCAAAATAAAGGGTTATTTTCACACCAAGGTAAACCATGGATAACTGAAACAGTGGAAACTGAATCTGTGGATACAGGGGTTCTACTATACTTTTTTTAATAGTGAAAGTTGTTTGCAATAAGTCTGTGGCCTCATGCCTCTGCTATAGGCTAAGTGACTGCGTCTTCCATCAAGACTAAGGGACTGATCACCTCTAACTACATCCCCACTGCCACTGTCTCAAGGAGTGACCTCTGTATTTAATTGAAGCTTGCAGTGCAGGTGAAACTACACCTACCATCCGACTTACGACCGAGTTCGGTTCCGAGAAACCGGTCTTAAGTCGAAATGGTCGTAAGTCAAACTTTAGATTTCGTTCGGATTTTTAACCCCGGAGGGTTAGCCACCCAGGATAACCAAAGAAAGTCAGTGCGTCATCGAGGACTGTCTAACTTATTTCCATTGGGGTCCTTAATCTTGTCCCCCAGGATGCGACCCACACCAGTCGACTAACACCCAGGTACCTATTTGCTGCTAGGTGAACAGGACAATAGGTGTAAGGAAACGTGTCGGAATTTCCACCCGCCGGGAATCGAACCCGGGCCCTCCGTGTGTGAAGCGGGAGCTTTGGCCACCAGACCACCGGGCCACCTACTGAATATCAACAAAACATTTTTGTAATGACTTTATTTTATTGTTTTATTTTGGTATTTCATGTTTTACTTTACTTTTTATGTTGTTAGTACTGTATTTTATACTGTAAGGTTTAGGATAAACACTGTGTACAACACAAATAGTTGTTTATTTCCCAGAAATTTGGCATAAAAAACACGGTTGTAAGTCGAGTGGTCGTAAGTCGAGCAGGTCGTAAGTCGGATGGTAGGTGTATTTGTTAGTGAAGCTGCAAAAGTGTTGTGTCTTACTCATCAACCTCTCAGTATTGTATACCCTTCTTAAGAAAATATATTTTGTATTGAGTGTTTATGAACTATGGGAATGGTAGTGCCTGCACTCTGAAGGAGGGGTGTAGATGTTGCAGTCGGAAGATGATCTAAATTGTGATGTCAGTACACTTATGAAAAGACAGCAAATTAATGAATAATGGTGAGTGTATTTTGTGTTTGTCATCCTATCTTCGCAGGAGATGGCCATCAAAGATTTTTTTTTTAATTGTTGTTTAAAGTTTTGATTGGCCATGTAGTTCAAAGTGCTGTTATAAATTTTGCAACTTTCTCCCATAATTCATTCTCTCTCTCTCTCTCTCTCTCTCTCTCTCTCTCTCTCTCTCTCTCTCTCTCTCTCTCTCTCTCTCTCTCTCTTTCTCTCTTTCTCTCTCTTTCTTTCTCTTTCTCTCTCTCTTTCTCTCTTTCTCTCTTTCTCTCTTTCTCTCTTTCTTTCTCTCTTTCTCTCTTTCTTTCTCTCTTTCTTTCTCTCTTTCTCTCTCTCTTTCTCTCTTTCTCTCTTTCTCTCTTTCTCTCTTTCTCTCTTTCTCTCTTTCTCTCTTTCTCTCTTTCTCTCTCTCTCTCTCTCTCTCTCTCTCTCTCTCTCTCTCTCTCTCTCTCTCTCTCTCTCTCTCTCTCTCTCTCTCTCTCTCTCTCTCTCTCTCTCTCTCTCTCTCTCTCTCTCTCTCACACACACACACACACAGGGTTTGACAAGGTTAAGGATCCCTAGCTTTATTGACAATCTAACAGCTGTTACCTACATCAGCTCATTTGAAAGCATTTTTATTGTTATGAGACATACAAGTAGGGAACAGGATGAAGTTGGATCCATCTGTGGGCCAGCATTTTCATCTGATCAACTGACTTTATCTCGTTGACATCATTATGCTGTACGAATGTGTTCCATACTTGAGTCATCCTGGTTATATATGATCTCAGATGGAGTGATGTTCTGGAGAAGGGTACAGCCAGAGTGAAGTTGCTGCTTTCTGCCCGTCTTGTGGCATAAAAGCTTGTTTCACACTGTCCTCGAAGTGGATCCAAGTGTGGTACTTTGACAATAGTGGCCTTGTACATAGCAGTAAGGCCACCCACATCCCTTCTGTGTTGAAGGCTCTGCTGAAATGACAGATCTATCCAGGATGGGTCCAGGCGAGAGATGAGACATCTTGCTCTGTTCTCCACTCTGTCAAGCAGTTGCAGATGAGAGGGGGGGGGGCAGGCAAACCAAGAAAGTGGAGCATACTCAAGGTGTGAGCGTACTTGTGCCTCGTACAGAATCTTGCAACCCCTACTGTCAAGCAGATGCGAGATACGGCGAAGTGCTGTAAGCTTCCTGGCTGCCTTGTTTGCAAGATTTACAACATGGTTCTTCATGGTTAGTTTGGAGTCAAATTTCACCCCAAGAATTCTCTCTCTCTCTCTCTCTCTCTCTCTCTCTCTCCTCTCTCCTCTCTCTCTCCTCTCTCTCCTCTCTCTCCTCTCTCTCCTCTCTCTCCTCTCTCTCCTCTCTCTCCTCTCTCTCTCTCCTCTCTCTCTCTCCTCTCTCTCCTCTCTCCTCCCCTCTCTCTCTCTCTCTCTCTCTCTCTCTCTCTCTCTCTCTCTCTCTCTCTCTCTCTCTCTCTCTCTCTCTCTCTCTCTCTCTCTCTCTCTCTCTCTCTCTTTCTCTTTCTTTCTTTCTTTCTTTCTTTCTTTCTTTCTTTCTTTCTTTCGAATGAATCCCATCCCATCTCCCACCCACCCACCCCATTGTTCAGTCTTGTGTTGCATATGTTTCATATCCATACATTGCACTAGAATGTAGCTTTCATTTTCTTTCCTCCCACAGATGCTCAAGGATGCACTTATCTGTTCGACCTTGATTATGACAAAGGTGATCAGAATTTGTACACTATTGATGCTGCAAAGTGTGGTAATGTGTCTCACTTTATAAATCATTCTGTGAGTATTTTATTTTTTGTACCTCTATCATGGTTTGTGGAGTGCATTTGTACAAATCTTAGTCATAAACTCTTAGGTAAAAGTACAAGGTAAAATTTCTTACTACCTTAGGTAGTGTACAGTTAAATATTTAATCTAATGATAAAAGTAATATGTATATGAGGTATTAGGCATTTATAGCGTCTAGTTATATGTGTTGTCGTTTTTAGAAATTTCCTTGCATAATCCAGGCACATATATTATTTGAGAGGGAATTTTTCATATCTTATTTACTTAGTTTTTAATGTGGGATGGGTATGTACTCACCCATGTGGGGTTTCAGAGGTCATGTCCTAGTTCCTGGCCCCTCCACTCAACTTATCACTTGCCAGATTCACTCCCTTGTCTAGCAGGTCTTGTAAGTGCTCTTAAAACTATGTATGGAGCCTGCCTTGACCACTTAATTGAGGTCATTCCTCTTACAGACAACCCTAAAACTGAAGATATGCTTCTTACATCCCTGTGGCTTATCTGTGTCTAAGTTCCATCTGTGCCCTCTAGTTCCTGTTTCTCACCTCTTAAACAACCTTTGCCTGTCTACCCTTTAAATTCCTCTTTGGTATTTTGTATGTTATCATGTATCTCCTTGTTCTTCTGTCTTCCATTGTTACCCTATCCTCTAATCTTGAACCCCTTAGCTCTGGGATAAGCCTAATTGAAGACCCTTCACTTTCTTAACATACTTTAAGTATGGGTTCCATGCTGGTAATGCATATTCAAAGATGAGCCCAGGATGACTTGAGATTCCTGAAGGTTACTCTTGGATTTGCCAGATGAGCATTGGCTACAGAGATTATGTGCACACGTGCTCGCACTTGCATGCACACACGCACACTCACTGATTCACTCCTCACTCATTCCTCACTCTTCACTCATTCCTCACTCCACTCATTCCTCTCTCTTCACTCGTTCCTCACTCTTCACTCATTGCTCACTCTTCACTCATTCTTCACTCTTCACTCATTCCTTACTCTTCACTCATTACTCACTCTCACTCATTACTCTTCACTCATTCCTCACTCTTCACTCATTCCTCGCTCTTTACTTCTCGCTCCTTACTCCTCAATCCTTACTCCTCGCTCTCTCCCTCACTCCTCACTCTCTCCCTCACTCCTCACTCTCTCCCTCACTCCTCACTCTCTCCCTCACTCCTCACTCTCCCTCACTCCTCACTCTCTCCCTCACTCCTCACTCTCTCCCTCACTCCTCACTCTCTCCCTCACTCCTCACTCGCTCCCTCACTCCTCACTCGCTCCCTCACTCCTCACTCGCTCCCTCACTCCTCACTCTCTCCTTCACTCCTCACTCTCTCCTTCACTCCTCACTCTCTCCTTCACTCCTCACTCCCCTCTCTCACTTCCCACTCTCCCAACTCTCGCTCCTCTCTCCTCTCACTATTCTCGCACTCCTGTCTCCTCTCACTCCTCTCCTCTCCTCTCTCCCTCTCTCTCTCCCCCCCCCCTTTTTTTCTCCTTACATAGGGTTTGACAAGGTTAAGGATCCCTAGCTTTAATGACAAGCTATTTACAGGTTAAGGATTCCTAAATTTATTGACAAACTAAGAGCTGTTACGTACATCAGCTCATTTGAAAGCATTTTTATTGTTATGAGACAAACAAATAGGGAATAGGATGAAGTTTAAGCCATCTGTGGGCCAGCATTTTCAGCTGATCAACTGACTTTATCTCGTTGACGTCATAATGCTGTACAAATGTGTTCCATACTTGAGTCATCCTGGGGATAAAAGATCTCAGATGAAGTGATGTTCTGGAGAAGAGTACAGCCAGAGTGAAGGTGCTGCTTTCTGCCCATCTTGCGATATAGAAGCTTGCTTCTTGCTGTACTCGAAGTGGATCCAAGTGTGGTACTTTTACAATATTGGCCTTGTACATAACAGTAAGGCCACAAACATCCCTCCTGTGTTGAAGGCTCTGCTGAAATGACAGATCTATCCAGGATGGGTCCAGGCGAGAAATGAGACGTCTTGCTCTGTTCACTACTCTGTCAAGCAGTCGCAATACGGCGAAGTGCTGTAAGCTTCCTGGCTGCCTTATTTGCAAGGTTTACAACGTGGTTATTCATGGTCAGTTTGGAGTCAAATTTCACCCCAAGGATATAAACTTCTTCCCAGGGTACCAACACCCTCCCATTCATCCTTACTACTGCACCGGCATTACCATCATGGTGCCTAGAGACGATCATCATGTGTGTTTTCTCAGGTGCAAATGACTGTGAAGTAATGTGAGGAGCTCAACATGAGATTCAAAGAAGTGTTCACTGAGGAGACAGAATGGACTCCAGAAAGGCAGAGAGGTGGAGTACACCATCAAGTTTTGGACACAATGCATACAACTGAGAAAGAAATGAAGAGGCTGCTAAGCGAGCTAGATACCTCAAAGGCGATGGGGCCGGATAACATTTCTCCATGTGTCCTGAGAGAGGGAGCAGAGGCACTATGTGTACCACTAACAGCATTACATTTGCTGGAAGACAGCAAATGTAGTCCCAATTTTTAAAAAAGGAGACAGACACGAAGCATTAAACTACAAACCAGTGTCACTGACATATGTAGTATGCAAAGTCATGGAAAAGATTATCAGGAGAAAAATGGTGGAATACCTAGAAACGAATGAGCTTAACAATAACCAGCACGGTTTCAGAGACAGGATATCCTGTGTCACAAACCTACTGGAGTTCTGTGACAGGGTGAAAGGAGTAAGACGAGAGAGAGAGGGGTGGGTAGATTGCGTTTTCTTGGGCTGTAAGAAGGCGTTTGATGCAGTTCCACACAAGTGATTAGTAAGAGGACCAGGCAGGGATAACAGGGAAGGCACTGCAATGGATCAGGGAATACCTGTCAGGAAGACAGCAGTGGGTCATGATACGTAATGAGGTGTCAGAGTGGGCGCCTGTGACAAGCGGGGTTCCACAGGGATCAGTCCTAGGACTGTTGCTGTTTCTGATGTTTGTGAACGACTTGACAGAAAGAATAGACTCAGTTTTGTCCCTGTTTGCAGATAATGTGAAGTTGATGAAAAGAATTCAATCGGACAAGGATCAGGAAGAACTACAGAGGGATCTGGACAGGCTGCAGGGCTGATCCAGAAACTGGCTCCTGGAGTTCAATCCCACCAAGTGCAAAGTCATGAAGATTGGGGGAAGGGCAAAGAAGACTGGAGATGGAGTATAGTCTAGGGGGCCAGAGACTACAAACCTCACTCAAGGAAAAGGATCTTGGGGTGAGTATAATACCGGGCACACCTCCTGAGGCACATATCAGCCACATAACTGCTGAAGCATACGGGTGCCTAGCAAACCTAGGAATAGCATTCTGCCATCTTAATAAGGAATCATTCAGGACCCTGTACATTAGGCCTATATTGGAGTATGCAGCACCAGTTTGAAACCCATACCTAACCAAGCACATAAGGAAAGAAGGTTAAGGGAGACATGATAACGACATACAAAATACTGCGAGGAATAGATAAGGTGGACAGATAGGATGTTCCAGAGAGGGAATGCAGAAACAAGGGGTCACAATTGGAAGTTGAAGAGTCAGATGAGTCAAAGGGATGTTGGGAAGTATTTCTTCAGCCACAGAGTAGTCAGGAAGTGGAATAGTTTGGGAAGCAATGTAGTGGAGGCAGGATCCATACATAGCTTTAAGCAGAGATATGATAAAGCTCAGGGTTCAGGGAGAGTGACCTAGTAGCGACCAGTGAAGAGGCGGGGCCAGGAGCTTGGACTCGACCCCTGCAACCTCAACTAGGTGAGTACACATGCACACATACATACGCACACATACATATGCACACATATGCACACATGCATACGCACACATACATACGCACACATACATATGCACACATACATATGCACACATACATATGCACACATACATATGCACACATACATACGCACACATACATACGCACACATACATATGCACACATACATATGCAACAAGGCTAGTCCCAGAGCTCAAGGGAATGTCGTACGAGGAAAGGTTAAGGGAAATCGGACTGACGACACTGGAGGACAGAAGGGTCAGGGGAGACATGATAACGACATACAAGATACTGCGGGGAATAGACAAGGTGGACAGAGATAGGATGTTCCAGAGAGGGGACACAGGGACAAGGGGTCACAACTGGAAGCTGAAGACTCAGACGAGTCACAGGGACGTTAGGAAGTATTTCTTCAGTCATAGAGTTGTCAGCAAGTGGAATAGCCTAGCAAGTGAAGTAGTGGAGGCAGGAACCATACATAGTTTTAAGAAGAGGTATGACAAAGCTCAGGAAGCAGAGAGAGAGAGGATCCAATAGCGATCAGTGAAGAGGCGGGGCCAGGAGCTGAGTCTCGACCCCTGCAACCACAATTAGGTGAGTACACATACACACGCATACATACACACTCATACACAAGCACACACACACAAGCACACACACATGCACACACACATGCACACACACATGCGCACACACGCACACATACGCACACATACACGCGCACACAATAATTGATACTTAAATCCAGAAAGGGCAATAAGTGGAGAGAGTAGCATTACTTGGAGAGATAGCTGAGTTAAATTTGAGCCTACATGACAGAGAGGTATAACGGATCTTTCAACCACACCACTTACCCCCCCCCCCCCCTAACCATCCCTCCCTCACACACACAAGGGCAGACACTCGTAGAAGCTTTAGACCCTAGTAGCAAGCTCCGCTTTTTATAACCCAAAATTACTTGTATGTGATTGCAGTATCTCCCCCTCACACCTCCCCACACACGACACACACACATACACACATACATACATACACACATACATACACACACACACACACACACACACACACACACACACACACACACACACACACACACACACACACACACACACACACACCTGCACTAGGACAATATGGTAACTAACTAGGCGAATACACACATGCACACACACAGGACTACAAAGAGACCTGGACAGGCTACAAGCCTGGTCTAGCAACTGGCTCCTTGAGTTTAACCCCGCCAAATGCAAAGTCATGAAGATTGGGGAAGGGAACAAAAGACACCGCAGACACAATATAGTTTAGATAAGGCCAAAGTTTGCAAACCTCACTCAAGGAAAAAGATCTGGGGGTGAGTATAACACCAAGCATATCTCTAGGCGCACATCAATCAGATAACTGCTGCAGCATGCGAGCCTGGCAAACCTCACGGATAAGCGTTCGATACCTCAGTAAGGGAGTAGTTCAAGACTCTGTATACCATTTACGTCAGGCCCATACTGGGTATGCAGCACCAGTTTGGAATCACACCTAGTCCAAGCACCGTCAAGAAATTAGAGAAAGTGCAAAGGTTTGCAACAAGACTAGTCCCAGAGCTCACGGGGATTGTCCCTCCTGACGAAGGAAGGTTGAGAAATAGGCCTGATGACACTGGAGGCCAGGAGGGTCAGGGAGACATGATAACGACATATCAAAACCTGCGCGGAATAGGCAGGGTGGACAAAGGCGGGATGTTCCAGAGAAGGGACACAGACACAAGAGGTCACAATTGGAAGTTGAAGACTCAGATGAGTCAAAGGGATGTTAGGAAGTATTTCTTCAGTCATAGAAGTAGTCAAGCCGTGGAATAGCCTAGAGAAGTAGTAGTGAGCGGGAACCATACATAGTTTTAGTCGAGTATGCAGTCAAGCTCATGTGGGAGCAGAGAGGACCTAGTAGCAATCAGTGAAGAGGCAGGGCCAGGAGCTATGATTCGACCCCTGCAACCACAAATAGGTGAGTACATGCACACACACATGCACACGTGTGCACACACACACACACACACACACACACACACACACACACACACACACACACACACACACACACACACACACACACACAAGGGGTCACAACTGGAAGCTGAATACTCAGACGAGTCACAGGGACGTTAGGAAGTATTTCTTCAGTCATAGAGTTGTCAGCAAGTGGAATAGCCTAGCAAGTGAAGTAGTGGAGGCAGGAGCCATACATAGTTTTAAGAAGAAGAGGTATGACAAAGCTCAGGAAGCAGAGAGAGAGGACCCAGTAGCGATCAGTGAGAGGTGGGGCCAGGGCTGAGTCTCAACCCCTGCAACCACAATTAAGGGTGAAGTACACCTGCACGCCATTACACAAACCTGCGCTCACACACATACACAAGCACATATACACTTGACACAAACACGTGCCCCTCCACCCTCCTAACCTCCTCCCCTTCCTAACCACCTCACCATTAGCCACCTACCCCTCCCCCATACCATCCTATCCCCCACCCCCAACTACCTCCCCCTCCAATAACCACCCTCCCCTCCCCTATAACCATCCATCCCCTCTCTCTCAAGCCACGTACTCCCCCTTCCTAACCACCTACCCCTCCCCACCCCACCATCTAACCCCTCCCCCCAAACCATCTAAGCCCACCTCCCCCAAACCATCTAACCCACCTCCCCCAACTACCTCTCCCCCTCCAATAACCATCCTCCCCCTCCCCATAATCATCCATCCCCTCTCCCCCCAACCATCTATTCCCCTCCCCCTTCTTTCTGTGGAGCAACGGGGGAACCTAGAACTAGGATAAGAACAAGGGGCTCGAAGGACGGATCGGGGACTGAAAGCAGAGCTCAAAAAAAGGTAGAAAGACTGGGGAAGGAGACTAGAGGAGCTGGCAAGGAAGATGGAAGAGAGGTTAGAAGCAGAATGCAGAAGGTGGAAGCAACATGCCACAATAGCAGGAAACAAGATAAAGATTAGAAGAGGAGCTGAGACATCTGAAACAGCATAGAGACAAAGATATTACAGAAGTGGCATCGGCAATGGCTGCATCAGACACAGACAACGGGTCTGAAGGGAGCATGGAAACTAAACTGTATGCAGAGGTCCTGTCAAACCCACATGGGGCTAAAACAAAGACAGGGAGCACACTAGGACAAAATGTGAGGTTGGAAGACATTGAAGGAACTAGGACATGTGCAGGGAAGTTACCAGACACCTGTGGGGGCCAGGAACAGGTGAGCAGGAAGGAGAAACCAAGGAGGATAGGGGCCATAGCTAGGGAAGGGACTGAAGGAAAAACACTCCACGGGAAGGAACTAAAACACATCAGAGGATGCAATGGGGGTCACAGAGGAGGTGGAAAGGGAGAGATCAGTGTTTGTCTATGGGCTAGACGAAGCTAAAGGGGAAACTTATGATGAAAGAAAGCAGGAGGAGAAAAAAGTGATTGAAGACATCTTGAAGGTGATAGGCGAGGGGGACATGACCCAGGTGGCAAATTTTCGGAGAATTGGGTGGTTCACAAAGAAAAGGAATCGGCCTCTCAAAGTAATTTTCAAGGCAGAATCAACCCGAACCATGATCCTGCAGGAGAAAGCACGGCTGAGAGGCAAGCAGGAGTTCCAGAGTGTGTACCTCAACTGAGACAGAACACAGGACGAAAGGAAGACAATGAAAGAGAGAGTTCAAAAACGAAAGGAGAAATGGGAGGAAATGAAAAAGGAGAGCAGGATAACCCAGGATCAAATGGAAGGACAAGCACACCCCCCAGAAACACCTGCAGAAGGACTCCAGCCACGACACCCCCAAGGCAACTGAACAATCCAAACCAACCATCACACACCGATCCCTCTGTTTCCACCCCCCGCACCACAGTTACAGTATTAGAACAGAAGTTGAAGGTTTGGTACACAAATGCAGATGGATTAACTAATAAACATGAGGAATGGCAAGAAAGAATCAATGAGAAGTCCCCAGACATCATAGCAGTTACAGAAACAAAACTCATGGAGACAATAGCAGATGCAATCTTCCCACCAGGATACCAGATCATGAGGAAAGATAGAAGGGGCAGGGGGGGAGGTGGGGTTGCTCTGCTCGTAAAAAACAGATGGAAATTCGAGAAAATGGAAGGAATAGATGAGACGGGAGAAAGAGACTACATAGCAGGTACACTTCAGTCTGGGGAACACAAAGTGGTCATTGCAGTGATCTATAACCCACCACAGAACTGCAGGAGGCCAAGAGAGGAATATGAAGAGAGCAACAGAGCAATGGTGGACACACTTGCTGAGGTGGCAAGAAGAGCTCACTCCAGCAGAGCAAAGTTGCTGGTTATGGGGGATTTCAACCACAGGGAGATTGACTGGGAAAACCTGGAGCCACATGGGGGTCCCGAAACATGGAGAGCCAGGATGTTGGACGTGGTGCTGGAAAACCTCATGCACCAACATGTTAAGGACACTACCAGAGTGAGAGGGGAGGATGAACCAGCAAGATTGGACCTTGTGTTCACCCTGGGCAGCTCAGATATTGAGGACATCAAGTATGAGAGTCCCCTAGGAGCTAGCGACCACGTGGTTCTGTGCTTTGAATACATAGTAGAGCTGCAAGTGGAGAGAATAACAGGAGTTGAATGGGAAAAGCCTGACTATAAAAGAGGGGACTACATAGGGTTGAAGAACTTCCTGCGGGAGGTCCAGTGGGACAGAGAACTGGCAGGAAAGCCAGTAAATGAAATGATGGAATATGTAACAACAAAATGCAAGGAGGCAGTGGAAAGGTTTATTCCCAAGGGCAACAGTAACAACGGGAAGACCAGAACGAGCCCCTGGTTTACCCGACGGTGTAAGGAGGCAAAAACAAAGTGCAATAGAGAATGGAAAAAGTACAGAAGGCAGAGAACACACGAAAATAGGGAGATCAGTCGCAGAGCCAGGAATGAGTACGCACAGGTAAGGAGGGAGGCCCAGCGACAGTATGAGAATGACATAGCATCGAGAATCAAGACTGACCCGAAACTGTTGTATAGCTACATCAAGAGGAAGGCAACAGTCAAAGACCAGGTGATCAGATTAAGGACAGAAGGTGGAGAACTCACAAGAAATGATCAGGAGGTATGTGAGGAGCTCAACAGGAGATTTAAGGAAGTTTTTACAGTAGAGAGAGGAAGGGCTGTGGGAAGACAGCACAGAAGGGAACATCAAGAGGGAATATACCAACAAGTGTTGGATGACATACGAACAACTGAGGAGGAGGTGAAGAAGCTCTTAAGTGACCTTGACACCTCAAAGGCGATGGGACCGGACAACATCTCCCCATGGGTCCTTAGAGAAAGAGCAGAGATGCTGTGCGTGCCTCTAACCACAATCTTCAACACATCCCTTGAAACTGGGCAACTACCTGAGAAATGGAAGACAACTAATGTAGTCCCCATATTTAAGAAAGGAAACAGAAACGAGGCACTAAACTACAGACCTGTGTCTCTGACATGTATTGTGTGCAAAGTCATGGAGAAGATTATCAGGAGGAGAGTGGTCGAACACCTGGAAAGGAACAAGATTATAAATGAAAACCAGCATGGGTTCATGGAAGGCAAATCTTGTATCACAAACCTCCTGGAGTTTTATGACAAGGTAACAGAAGTAAGACACGAGAGAGAGGGGTGGGTAGATTGCGTTTTCCTAGACTGCAGGAAGGCCTTTGACACAGTTCCCCACAAGAGATTAGTGCAGAAGCTGGAGGATCAGGCGCACGTAAAAGGGAGGGCACTGCAATGGATAAGGGAATACCTGACAGGGAGGCAGCAACGAGTCATGGTACGTGAAGAGGTATCACAGTGGGCGCCTGTTACGAGCGGGGTCCCACAGGGGTCAGTTCTAGGACCAGTGCTATTTTTGATATATGTGAACGACATGATGGAAGGAATAGACTCTGAAGTGTCCCTGTTCGCAGATGACGTGAAGTTGATGAGAAGAATTAAATCGGACGAGGATGAGGCAGGACTGCAAAGAGACCTGGAGAGGCTGGACATGTGGTCCAGCAACTGGCTTCTCGAATTCAATCCAGCCAAATGCAAAGTCTTGAAGATTGGGGTGGGGCAAAGAAGACCGCAGACAGAGTATAGAGTAGGTGGACAAAGACTACAGACCTCACTCAGGGAGAAAGACCTTGGGGTAACCATAACACCGAGCACATCACCGGAGGCACTCATCAACCAAATAACCGCTGCAGCATACGGGCGCCTGGCAAACCTGAGAATAGCGTTCCGATACCTTAATAAGGAATCGTTCAAGACACTGTACACTGTGTATGTTAGGCCCATACTGGAGTATGCAGCACCAGTCTGGAACCCACACCTGGTCAAGCACGTCAAGAAGTTAGAGAAAGTACAAAGGTTTGCAACAAGGCTAGTCCCAGAGCTCAAGGGAATGTCGTACGAGTAAAGGTTAAGGGAAATCGGACTGACAACACTGGAGGACAGAAGGGTCAGGGGAGACATGATAACGACATACAAGATACTGCGG
>NC_091299.1:8029467-8056967 GCF_038502225.1 Cherax quadricarinatus
GAGCTATTATCACATGACTTAAGGGTTATTACTGTATATCCAGAAGTTTCTGATTAAAAAAAAATTTTTTTTTTTTTTTTTTTTTTTTCAACAAGTCGGCCGTCTCCCACCGGGGCAGGGTGACCCAAAAAAGAAAGAAAATCCCCAAAAAGAAAATACTTTCATCATCATTCAACACTTTCACCACACTCGCACATTATCACTGTTTTTGCAGAGGTGCTCAGAATACAACAGTCTAGAAGCATAAACATATAAAGATACACAACATATCCCTCCAAACTGCCAATATCCCAAACCCCTCCTTTAAAGTGCAGGCATTGTACTTCCCATTTCCAGGACTCAAGTCCGACTATATGAAAATAACCGGTTTCCCTGAATCCCTTCACTAAATATTACCCTGCTCACACTCCAACAGATCGTCAGGTCCCAAGTACCATTCGTCTCCATTCACTCCTATCTAACACGCTCACGCACGCTTGCTGGAAGTCCAAGCCCCTTACCCACAAAACCTCCTTTACCCCCTCTCTCCAACCCTTTCGAGGACGACCCCTACCCCGCCTTCCTTCCCCTATAGATTTATATGCTTTCCATGTCATTCTACTGTGATCCATTCTCTCTAAATGACCAAACCACCTCAACAACCCCTCTTCTGCCCTCTGACTAATACTTTTATTAACTCCACACCTTCTCCTAATTTCCACACTCCGAATTTTCTGCATAATATTTACACCACACATTGCCCTTAAACAGGACATCTCCGCTGCCTCCAACCGTCTCCTCGCTGCTGCATTTACCACCCAAGCTTCACACCCATATAAGAGTGTTGGTACTACTATACTTTCATACATTCCTTCTTTGCCTCCATAGATAACGTTTTTTGACTCCACATATACCTCAACGCACCACTCACCTTTTTTCCCTCATCAATTCTATGATTAACCTCATCCTTCATAAATCCATCCGCCGACACGTCAACTCCCAAGTATCTGAAAACATTCACTTCTTCCATACTCCTCCTCCCCAATTTGATATCCAATTTTTCTTTATCTAAATCATTTGACACCCTCATCACCTTACTCTTTTCTATGTTCACTTTCAACTTTCTACCTTTACACACATTCCCAAACTCATCCACTAACCTTTGCAATTTTTCTTTAGAATCTCCCATAAGCACAGTATCATCAGCAAAAAGTAACTGTGTCAATTCCCATTTTGAATTTGATTCCCCATAATTTAATCCCACCCCTCTCCCAAACACCCTAGCATTTACTTCCTTTACAACCCCATCTATAAATATATTAAACAACCATGGTGACATTACACATCCCTGTCTAAGACCTACTTTTACCGGGAAGTAGTCTCCCTCTCTTCTACACACCCTAACCTGAGCCTCACTATCCTCATAAAAACTCTTTACAGCATTTAATAACTTACCACCTATTCCATATACTTGCAACATCTGCCACATTGCTCCTCTATCCACTCTATCATATGCCTTTTCTAAATCCATAAATGCAATAAAAACTTCCCTATCTTTATCTAAATACTGTTCACATATATGCTTCAATGTAAACACCTGATCTACACATCCCCTACCCACTCTAAAACCTCCTTGCTCATCCGCAATCCTACATTCTGTCTTACCTCTAATTCTTTCAATTATAACCCTACCGTACACTTTTCCTGGTATACTCAGTAAGCTTATTCCTCTATAATTTTTACAGTCTCTTTTGTCCCCTTTCCCTTTATATAAAGGGACTATACATGCTCTCTGCCAATCCCTAGGTACCTTCCCCTCTTTCATACATTTATTAAACAAAAGTACCAACCACTCCAACACTATATCCCCCCCTGCTTTTAACATTTCTGTCATGATCCCATCAGTTCCAGCTGCTTTACCCCCTTTCATTTTACGTAATGCCTCACGTACCTCCCCCACACTTACATTCTGCTCTTCTTCACTCCTAAAAGATGGTATACCTCCCTGACCAGTGCATGAAATTACTGCCTCTGTTTCTTCCTTAACATTTAAAAGTTCCTCAAAATATTCTCGCCATCTTCCCAATACCTCCATCTCCCCATCTACTAACTCCCCTACTCTGTTTTTAACTGACAAATCCATATTTTCCCTAGGCTTTCTTAACTTGTTTAACTCACTCCAAAATTTTTTCTTATTTTCATTAAAATTTCTTGACAGTGCCTCTCCCACTCTATCATCTGCTCTCCTTTTGCACTCTCTCACCACTCTCTTTACCTTTCTTTTACTCTCCATATACTCTGCTCTTCTTATAACACTTCTGCTTTGTAAAAACCTCTCATAAGCTACCTTTTTCTCTTTTATCACACCCTTTACTTCATCATTCCACCAATCACTCCTCTTTCCTCCTGCCCCCACCCTCCTATAACCACAAACTTCTGCCCCACATTCTAATACTGCATTTTTAAAACTATTCCAACCCTCTTCAACCCCCCCACTACTCATCTTTGCACTAGCCCACCTTTCTGCCAATAGTCGCTTATATCTCACCCGAACTTCCTCCTCCCTTAGTTTATACACTTTCACCTCCCTCTTACTTGTTGTTGCCACCTTCCTCTTTTCCCATCTACCTCTTACTCTAACTGTAGCTACAACTAAATAATGATCCGATATATCAGTTGCCCCTCTATAAACATGTACATCCTGGAGCCTACCCATCAACCTTTTATCCACCAATACATAATCTAATAAACTACTTTCATTACGTGCTACATCATACCTTGTATATTTATTTATCCTCTTTTTCATAAAATATGTATTACTTATTACCAAATTTCTTTCTACACATAGCTCAATTAAAGGCTCCCCATTTACATTTACCCCTGGCACCCCAAATTTACCTACTACTCCCTCCATAACATTTTTACCCACTTTAGCATTAAAATCCCCAACCACCATTACTCTCACACTTGATTCAAAACTCCCCACGCATTCACTCAACATTTCCCAAAATCTCTCTCTCTCCTCTACACTTCTCTCTTCTCCAGGTGCATACACGCTTATTATAACCCACTTTTCACATCCAATCTTTATTTTACTCCACATAATCCTTGAATTAATACATTTATAGTCCCTCTTTTCCTGCCATAGCTTATCCTTCAACATTATTGCTACTCCTTCTTTAGCTCTAACTCTATTTGAAACCCCTGACCTAATCCCATTTATTCCTCTCCACTGAAACTCTCCTACCCCCTTCAGCTTTGTTTCACTTAAAGCCAGGACATCCAGCTTCTTCTCATTCATAACATCCACAATCATCTCTTTCTTATCATCTGCACAACATCCACGCACATTCAGACTTCCCACTTTGACAATTTTCTTCTTCTTATTCTTTTTAGTAATCTTTACAGGAAAAGGGGTTACTAGCCCATTGTTCCCGGCATTTTAGTTGACTTTTACAACACGCATGGCTTACGGAGGAAAGATTCTTATTCCACTTCCCCATGGATATAAAAGGAAAATTAATAAGACCAAGAACTATTAAGATAAAATCAAAGAAAACTCAGATGAGTGTGTATAAATAAATGTGTACATGTATGTGTAGTGTGACCTAAGTGTAAGTAGAAGTAGCAAGACATGCCTGTAATCTTGCATATTTATGAGACAGACAAAAGACATCAGCAATCCTACCATCATGTAAAACAATCACAGGCTTCGTTTTACACTCACTTGGCAGGACGGTAGTACCTCCCTGGGTGGTTGCTGTCTACCAACCTACTACCTACCAACATTTATTCACCCATTTTATCATTTGCTCTACTCTTGTTTTTCCCAGGCACTTCAGTTTTTGTTTTCAACCCCTGTACCTCTCTGTATATTCTGTTTGTATCATTTTTACACTTAAACTTTTCATATGATAATTTTTATTCCTTAGCACTCCTTTTACCTCATCCTTCCTCATAAACACAAACATTTGCACACTACATCATTGCATTCTTAATTCCACACCATACCTTTGTGATATCCCCAACACATTTTCTCTAGCCCATTACCATAGTTGTTCATGCCTCACATTGACTGTCTTCTTTAATTTATTAATTTTAGCTGGTGGTTTAATGAAAGGCTTTTGAATTTTGCGCTTTAGATATGAATACTGCATCACCAGCTAGATGTTTTGAAATTTGTTACCATTTTGATTATGTAAACATCCAGAGTAAATGATGATAGTTTTTCTTCTTTCTTGGATCACCCTGCTTTGGTGGGAAACGGCCGATGTGTTAATAAAAAAAAAAATCTGTATTGTTGATTACTGTACCCCTTGCCACTAAGATAAAAGAATTAGTGAACTGTGTTATAACCTCTTTGTTCCATGAGCTGTGTTACATATAGACTATAGAGGCTTGTGAAAATTGACAAATGAGTATGTCTGATAATTATTTGACACACATTTACAAACACTAATTGTTAAATAAGTGCTACTAAATCATTTTTTGTCTCGTCTTGTTTTTTCTTTATTTATATCTTTAATCATCATTTATACAAAGAGCTTATTCAGCATTTTGCTCAAACTGTGTCACTGTGTGCACATTTATTATTTTCTTCATAATGTCTTTAAATCCTAGACTACCTGCTCAAATTTAAATCACTGATACCCTGACATTTTTAACATTCTCAAAATTCTTTCATGTTAATGTTTGTAGCTACATTGACTGTTGTTTCTTAACAGTGTGACCCCAACCTGTTAGTCTTCAATGTATGGGTGGACTGTCTTGACCCAGACCTTCCCAGACTTGCATTGTTCGCAGCTCATGATATTAAAAAAGGAGAGGAGCTGACGTTTGATTACAATTCTGGGCTGAACTCTAAGCAGATGGCTGGTAGACTTCCTGCTCAGTTGACAGGTAAAGTTTTCATGCACAAATGGTTCTTGTACAGTCTCTTAGAATTTCAAATTCTTATTAAATTGTATATTATAGTAAAAGTAGTTGTTTAATGGTGAATTTGTGATAAAGGTTTCTGCTTCATTGTCCTCTCTGTAGTACCAAAGTAATATTTTCATGTGCTGTTTAATACTATTAAGTATCTTGTTAATGAAAAGTGAATAGACTTTAAACTCTTTTTACTTTCTAGTTGATGTATAAATTTATTTTTGCAGGCACAATTTAAATAAGATAATATGTGTTTTGGTTGACAGATGTTTTTGGTAGGAAGTGCCAAAATTACATCTTGTAAAAAATTTGGAGTTTCTTCATTTGCCAAAAGGCTGATGCCATGCATAATGTTGGCTTAACATAACAGCTAGATGCACACATATTTAACCCATTAACTGTCCAAACGTAGATCTACGTTCGCTCACCCAGCACTAATATTTTGGATTTTTTTTTTTTAATTAAAGAGGGCAATTTCCTGAGTGTAATAAGACCAAAAAAAAAAAAAAAAAATTTAAGACCAGTACTTACCGAGATATAAGACCGTGAAGTTGGTGCTGGATGCTCGTCTGATAGCAATATGGAGTCCTGCTACTTGCAGAAGTGTTGCCGATATACCTTTTTTCTCATATTTATATTATTTTATGTAATTTTTATGTTTTGATAATTACAGTGTATAGTATGTAGTTCTTGTGATTTCATAGCCAATCTTTGTTCTGACACTAATATTAGGTTCTGAAATAGTACTCAAATTGTCACAAACACACTGACAGGTCAACATTCACACCTGCCTTGGTCATTTACTCTTGTCTAGGAAAATATGCAAAGTATTTATAGGTCCCAGCAATGTTTTAGACACGCTGGAGTATATATGAAACTCCTTGAAGGTTGGTGTTAAGACGAGTGTTATTAACTGCTGATAGGGTAAGCAGTGGAGTGACACTTGATCGTGCACTGCTATATGAAAACCCTGGCTTTATTTGTTTTCACTGTTACACACAAACATGTCTGTTTATCAGTCTTTTTGTCTGCCTGTGTGTGTGTTTCTTTATGTCTGCCTGTATGTCTGTCTTTCTGCCTTCCTGTGTGTATCTCTTTCTGTCTGCTTGTCTCTCTTGTCTCAGAGTTGCTCATGAGCCAACTGGTATTACACATGATCACATCTGATATCTGAACAAGTCCAAATGCGTATTACTTGCCAGTTGCCAGTTTTGTTTATTATGCATTATATCTTTATTTTTATTTTTATTATCACACTGGCCGATTCCCACCAAGGCAGGGTGGCCCGAAAAAGAAAAACTTTCACCATCATTCACTCCATCACTGTCTTGCCAGAAGGGTGCTTTACACTACAGTTTAAACTGCAACATTAACACCCCTCCTTCAGAGTGCAGGCACTGTACTTCCCATCTCCAGGACTCAAGTCCGGCCTGCATTATATCTACAAGCACAATATAGCACTTCGTCTGGATTTTTGGGGTTATCCTAGGTAATTTACACTGTCTAATTGTATTTATTTAATTGTATTTACTGTAGTAGGTTGGTAGACAGCAACCACCCAGGGAGGTACTACCATCCTGCCAAGTGAGTGTAAAACGAAAGCCTGAAATTGTTTTACATGATGGTAGGATTGCTGGTGTCTTTTGTCTGTCTCATAAATATGCAAGATTACAGGTACGTCTTGTTACTTCTACTTACACTTAGGTCACACTACACATACATGTACACGTTTATTTATACACACTCATCTGAGTTTTCTTTGATTTTATCTTAATAGTTCTTGGTCTTATTACTTTTCCTTTTATATCCATGGGGAAGTGGAATAAGAATCTTTCCTCCGTAAGCCATGCGTGTTGTAAAAGTCAACTAAAATGCCGGGAACAATGGGCTAGTAACCCCTTTTCCTGTAAAGATTACTAAAAAGAATAAGAAGAAGAAAATTGTCAAAGTGGGAAGTCTGAATGTGCGTGGATGTTGTGCAAATGATAAGAAAGAGATGATTGTGGATGTTGTGCAAATGATAAGAAAGAGATGATTGTGGATGTTGTGCAAATGATAAGAAAGAGATGATTGTGGATGTTATGAATGAGAAGAAACTGGATGTCCTGGCTTTAAGTGAAACAAAGCTGAAGGGGGTGGGAGAGTTTCAATGGAGAGGAATGAATGGGATTGGGTCAGGGGTTTCAAATAGAGTTAGAGCTAAAGAAGGAGCAGCAATAATGTTGAAGGATAAGCTATGGCAGGAAAAGAGGGACTACAAATGTATAAATTCAAGGATTATGTGGAGTAAAATAAAGATTGGATGTGAAAAGTGGGTTATAGTAAGCGTGTATGCACCTGGAGAAGAGAGAAGTGTAGAGGAGAGAGAGAGATTCTGGGAAATGTTGAGTGAATGCGTGGGGAGTTTTGAATCAAGTGTGAGAGTAATGGTGGTTGGGGATTTGAATGCTAAAGTGGGTAAAAATGTTATGGAGGGAGTAGTAGGTAAATTTGGGGTGCCAGGGGTAAATGTAAATGGGGAGCCTTTAATTGAGCTATGTGTAGAAAGAAATTTGGTAATAAGTAACACATATTTTATGAAAAAGAGGATAAATAAATATACAAGGTATGATGTAGCACGTAATGAAAGTAGTTTGTTAGATTATGTATTGGTGGATAAAAGGTTGATGGGTAGGCTCCAGGATGTACATGTTTATAGAGGGGCAACTGATATATCGGATCATTATTTAGTTGTAGCTACAGTTAGAGCAAGAGGTAGATGGGAAAAGAGGAAGGTGGCAACAACAAGTAAGAGGGAGGTGAAAGTGTATAAACTAAGGGAGGAGGAAGTTCGGGCGAGATATAAGCGACTATTGGCAGAAAGGTGGGCTAGTGCAAAGATGAGTAGTGGGGGGGTTGAAGAGGGTTGGAATAGTTTTAAAAATGCAGTATTGGAATGTGGGGCAGAAGTTCGTGGTTATAGGAGGGTGGGGGCAGGAGGAAAGAGGAGTGATTGGTGGAATGATGAAGTAAAGGGTGTGATAAAAGAGAAAAAGGTAGCTTACGAGAGGTTTTTACAAAGCAGAAGTGTTATAAGAAGAGCAGAGTATATGGAGAGTAAAAGAAAGGTGAAGAGAGTGGTGAGAGAGTGCAAAAGGAGAGCAGATGAAAGAGTGGGAGAGGCACTGTCAAGAAATTTTAATGAAAATAAGAAAAAATTTTGGAGTGAGTTAAACAAGTTAAGAAAGCCTAGGGAAAGTATGGATTTGTCAGTTAAAAACAGAGTAGGGGAGTTAGTAGATGGGGAGAGGGAGGTATTAAGTAGATGGCGAAAATATTTTGAGGAACTTTTAAATGTTAAGGAAGAAAGGGAGGCGGTAATTTCATGCACTGGCCAGGGAGGTATACCATCTTTTAGGAGTGAAGAAGAGCAGAATGTAAGTGTGGTGGAGGTACGTGAGGCATTACGTAGAATGAAAGGGGGTAAAGCAGCTGGAACTGATGGGATCATGACAGAAATGTTAAAAGCAGGGGGGGATATAGTGTTGGAGTGGTTGGTACTTTTGTTTAACCCTTTGAGGGTTTTCGTCGTACTAGTACGTCTTACGTGTAGGGGTTTTTGACGTACTAGTACTCATAAATTCTAGCGGCCTCAAATCTAGTGGGAGAAAGCTGGTAGGCCTTCATATGAAAGAATGGGTCTATGTGGTCAGTGTGCACAGTCTAATAAATATCCTGCAGCACACAGTGCATAATGAGAAAAAAAAAACTTTGACCATTTTTTTTTTAATAAATCAGCGACTTTGCAGTGTATTTTCGTATGGTATTTATTGTTGTATTCTAGTTTTCTTGGTCTCATTTTATAGAATGGAAGACATATTACAGAAATTGATTTGATTTTGACTGGTTTTACAAAGAAAGGTGCCTTGAAATTGAGCTCAAAGTAGCAGAAATGTTCGATTTTTACCAAACTTCAAAAGTAAACAAATCGTGCCAAGCGTGCAATACACGTCAACTGGTGAGTCTAATATTCTTTCACAAGTGCACCAATAATATTTATACCATTTTTTACACTAATACAGTAGTCTGCATAACAGTAAATCTTATATTTTTTGTGAGAATAAAAATTCAAAGTGGAAAGCAAAAGAATATAAGAGGGGCCTTGAGACGTGACTAATGACTAGAGGAAATGTCATTTTAGTGCCAGGAATGTCTTTCTTGTTTATTCTGGACCCTATTCGGAAATTGGCATCTTTTGAAATTTGTGTGAAATTGGCAAAATTGCTAAATTCTGACCACTGTACTGGATAGTTGAATTTCATAAATGAGTGGTTTCTTGCATCCATTCGATAGAAAAAATGGAGTTCTAGCGAAATATTCATGTTTTTTGTCGACTAGTACAGTGAAATTGGCCGAAAATGGGGCTCAAAGTGGGCAGAATCGCCGATGCGTAAACATCGCCGAGACCGCTAACTTTGCGAGAGCATAATTCCGTAAGTTTTCTATCAAATTTCAAACTTTTGGTGTCTTTATGATCGGAAAAAGATTCTCTATCTTTTCATAAGAGAAAATAATTTTTTTTTTTTTTAAATTTGGCCGACCCTGAGAACGAGTTTCGGAGAGGGCCTGTCGACCCTCAAAGGGTTAATAAATGTATGAAAGAGGGGAAGGTACCTAGGGATTGGCGGAGAGCATGTATAGTCCCTTTATATAAAGGGAAAGGGGACAAAAGAGATTGTAAAAAATTATAGAGGAATAAGTTTACTGAGTATACCAGGAAAAGTATACGGTAGGGTTATAATTGAAAGAATTAGAGGTAAGACAGAATGTAGAATTGTGGACGAGCAAGGAGGCTTCAGAGTGGGTAGGGGATGTGTAGATCAAGTGTTTACATTGAAGCATATATGTGAACAGTATTTAGATAAAGGTAGGGAAGTTTTTATTGCATTTATGGATTTAGAAAAGGCATATGATAGAGTGGATAGAGGAGCAATGTGGCAGATGTTGCAAGTATATGGAATAGGTGGTAAGTTACTAAATGCTGTAAAGAGCTTTTATGAGGATAGTGAGGCTCAGGTTAGGGTGTGTAGAAGAGAGGGAGAAAACTTCCCGGTAAAAGTAGGTCTTAGACAGGGATGTGTAATGTCACCATGGTTGTTTAATATATTTATAGATGGGGTTGTAAAAGAAGTAAATGCTAGGGTGTTCGGGAGAGGGGTGGGATTAAATTATGGGGAATCAAATTCAAAATGGGAATTGACACAGTTACTTTTTGCTGATGATACTGTGCTTATGGGAGATTCTAAAGAAAAATTGCAAAGGTTAGTGGATGAGTTTGAGAATGTGTGTAAAGGTAGAAAGTTGAAAGTGAACATAGAAAAGAGTAAGGTGATGAGGGTATCAAATGATTTAGATAAAGAAAAATTGGATATCAAATTGGGGAGGAGGAGTATGGAAGAAGTGAATGTTTTCAGATACTTAGGAGTTGACGTGTCGGCGGATGGATTTATGAAGGATGAGGTTAATCATAGAATTGATGAGGGAAAAAAGGTGAGTGGTGCATTGAGGTATATGTAGAGTCAAAAAACGTTATCTATGGAGGCAAAGAAGGGAATGTATGAAAGTATAGTAGTACCAACACTCTTATATGGATGTGAAGCTTGGGTGGTAAATGCAGCAGCGAGGAGACGGTTGGAGGCAGTGGAGATGTCCTGTCTAAGGGCAATGTGTGGTG
The DNA here is from genome assembly GCF_038502225.1 of Cherax quadricarinatus. Classification (NCBI taxonomy): domain Eukaryota; kingdom Metazoa; phylum Arthropoda; class Malacostraca; order Decapoda; family Parastacidae; genus Cherax; species Cherax quadricarinatus. The sequence goes on from NC_091299.1 coordinate 8,040,086, forward strand.
TAAATATTATGCAGAAAATTCAGAGTGTGGAAATTAAGAGAAGGTGTGGAGTTAATAAAAGCATTAGTCAGAGGGCAGAAGAGGGGTTGTTGAGGTGGTTTGGTCATTTAGAGAGAATGGATCAAAGTAGAATGACATGGAATGCATATAAATCTATAGGGGAAGGAAAGAGGGGTAGGGGTCGTCCTCGAAAGGGTTGGAAAGAGGGGGTAAAGGAGGTTTTGTGGGCGAGGGGCTTGGACTTCCAGCAAGCGTGCATGAGCGTGTTAGATAGGAGTGAATGGAGACGAATGATACTTGGGACCTGACAATCTGTTGGAGTGTGAGCAGGGTAATATTTAGTGAAGGGATTCAGGGAAACCGGTTATTTTCATATAGTCGGACTTGAGTCCTGGAAATGGGAAGTACAATGCCTGCACTTTAAAGGAGGGGTTTGGGATATTGGCAGTTTGGAGGGATATGTTGTGTATCTCTATACGTATATGCTTCTAAACTGTTGTATTCTGAGCACCTCTGCAAAAGCAGTGATAATGTGTGAGTGTGGTGAAAGTGTTGAATGATGAAAGTATTTTCTTTTTGGGGATTTTCTTTCTTTTTATTGGGTCACCCTGCCTCGGTGGGAGACGACCGACTTGTTGAAGAAAAAAAAAATTGTATTTATGTATGTGTACCTATGAGACAGACAGAGATAGAGATAGATACAGACAGACAGATGGAGATAGTGACAGCCAATCAGCCAGCCAGCCAGCCTACTGAACACACATTACACATTCCAGAATTGTTTCTTTTTACTTAGGGCATAGGCTGTAAGACATTTAGGCAGGATGACACTACCAGTGGTACCAAAATTGAAAGGGTGTTGCACATGGGTTATTATCGAGGTTTTTGACATTTCTGCAACCACTTGTGGCCACATCCACCTCAAAACCACTAAACTCAGGGTCACCATCACTTTCCTCTTAAAAGGGAGTGTTAATACGACATGACATTGGTGAATCCTTGGTGTTTGCTGCGCTGTTGGCTCTAACTGGTGCTCCCACAAGGTGTTAAGTGGTCCCAGATTTTTTAATACTGCACACACTGAGTGTTAAGACCCATTCTGTGCTGACAAGGCATCTCAGGCCAATCGTGCCTTATTTGGAGGCAGGAAAAATAAAACGTAGATCTACGTTTGGAGCACTAGCAGTAAGAACGTAGATCATTGTTTGGACAGTTAATGGTCTAAGTGACTAGGAGAGAAATACCAGTCAATAGAATCGAGAGAGTAGTGATAGTGAAAACTTCTTCAGTTATGAGCACTGTATGTGCTCAAGTATAGCCCAGTTTTGTGTACAATTCAACCGTGGACCTTTTACCTAAAAAACTTTGCCTCGTCATGTATCTCTTGGACAAGTCTACCTTAGTTTTTGTGGGCCAATAGAACATTTGATACTTAAGTACTGTACTGGGAGTTTGTATTGCATTGAACTCACCAATCAGATTCACTTTGGCCCTATCACATATTTTTTTATTATTATACGCCAGCCGTCTTCCACTAAAAATTGAAACATTCACGGGCATTCATTCAATAGTTGTCTTGGCAGGAATGTGCAGATATAATTCAAATGACCCTCCAAGCTGCAGCATTTCCACCAGGCATTGTACTTCCTACCCTGTGACTCAAGTCTGGTTGTGGCTTGCTCTTTGTAAGAAAGAGCAAAAGTTAGGTTCTTATATAATGCTTTTTCTTATTAACCCTTTGACTGTTTCCGACGTATAAATACGTCTTACGAGCCAATGTTTCTGACGTATTTATACGCACAAATTCTAGCGGCTTCAAATCGAGCGCCAAAGGCCTGGTAGGCCTACACGGGAGAGAATGGGTCTCAGTGGTCGGTGTGCACCCTGTGAAAAAAATCTGGGACCTAGCGGTGCATTGTGGGAACGCCATGTTGTCAGTCCATTTTCACCATGCCTCTCGGTAAGAAGTTCCTCACTCCTCGGCGGATTGGAGGTCTTTTGTTCCCAAGTGATAGCTCTAACAGCGATGAAAGTGTCAGTGACAGTGAATTCAAGGGTTTTCAAGTGAGTGTTACCGAAAAAAGTGCCCAGGATAACGTAAATAGAGACGAAAACCCAGATGACCCACAACCTTCGACCTCTGGTGCTGTGCCGGCTTGTTCACGTTCACGTTCGCCTGTACCAGGACGAAAGAGGAAACTATTTGGTCGTGTACAACACCCTGATGATAGCAGTGATAGTGATATTGATAGTGATAGTGATTTCAAGGTCATTGAAAGCAGTTCTAGTGACAGTGAGAGTGAATATTCCCCAGTGAAGCGCCAGTATGTACGACATAGCATGCGGTCTGGTAGTGTTTCATATGTTGTTCCAAGGGGAAGGAGAAACTCTGGGAGCACATCCCGTGGCCCAACACCACGACCTGATAGTGAAGATGACGATATTGTAACGATGGGTATGAATGGTGACAGTGAGGGAGGAGGCAGTGGTGGTGATAGTGAGGGTGGCACGGCCCATGTGGCACCATCACCGGGCCACGCTACTAGCCACGCGGCTGACTCAGCAGAACAACCAGCCTCACCCTACCCCACGCTGCCACAACCTGCACCACCACAACCTGCACAGCCACAACCACGGTACAATATCCAGACCCCACCAGCAGACCGCATCTGGGATTGGCAGGACGGTGACGAGTTTGTTCCCAGTCCCCATGACTTTGATGAAACACAAAGTGGAATAAAGCCATCTTGTCCACTTGGGAACAATGCCAGTGAACTGGACTGCTTTGAGTTATTTTTCGATGAACCCCTGATGGACATCATTGTCAGGGAAACAAATACATACTGTGAATACACCATGGCAAATACAATTCTCTCACCAAAATCACGGCTACACAAGTGGAAGGAGACATCTGTGGCAGAGATGTACCTGTTTTTTGCCACAATAATGCTTATGCCACATGTGTATAAGCACACTGTCACCACATACTGGACAACAGATCGCCTGATTTCAACTCCAGGTTTTAGTGACATTATAGGTGTCAATCGTTTCCTGATACTGTTGCATATGTTACACTTTTCAGACAAAACCAGGCCTGACAGAAGCGACAGGTTATATAAGATAAGAAATGTGTTTATGTACCTGAAACAAAAGTGCTGCATGTATTTTTATCCCTTCAGGAAGCTTGTTATTGATGAGTCCTTGATTTTATTCAAAGGAAGACTCTCATTCAAGCAATATATACCAAGCAAGAGGAAACGCTTTGGTATAAAGCTATTTGTACTGTGTGATTGCAGAAGTGGTCTTGTTTTAGATATTATTGTGTACACTGGCAGTAATACTTTGAGAGATACCATGAAGTTATTGGGTATCTCTGGTGATGTGGTTCGAACAATGATGGAACCATATCTTGGTAAGGGGCATATGTTATTTACTGATAACTGGTACACAAGCCCCTTACTCAGTGATTTCTTGCGAGTGAACTTGACAGACGTGTGTGGCACAGTGCGTGGTAATCGCAAACTGTTACAAAAAACGCGATTCTAAAAGCTTAGAGATCTCCAGTGAATACTAGAAAGGACTGCCCTTCTAGCATCCAGCCTGTTACTGGGTTTTCGTAACAAGTAGTCAGTATCCTTGTCCAATTATCCATTAAACTTCAGTATGGTTCAATAGTGCTTTAGGATTACAACTGGTAGGCTACTAACTAGAGAAATTAAAATTTAATAAATTTATTAAGTAGTAAGTTGTCTAGAGGTATATTATTAAATTAAATTAATTACAGCAATCAAAATAAAATCAATCTCTCGAGTTCAATATTATTGTGCTGAAAGCACATATCACATTTATAATTCTTAAGTACCGTCAGGTACATTAACATTTAATAAGATATTACAAATATGTACAAGTGTGTGTATGCGTGTATGTGCTCTTAAGTAGTTAGCTATGTCTCAAGACTCGAATAAGACTTAAACAAGTGACTGACAAAGTCCTCAAATAAACTAACTTCTTGACCGACTGGCAACCCGAACAGTCTGCTTGAACAACAAAGAATGCTAAGCCCAATAGCAATGCAATATCAAGCGACAGCGACACAGAATCAGGAACTGGGAAATAATATAACGACACTAAGTAGGGACCATCTGCAGATCCTCCACAAAAGTTACAACACTCCCATAATACTGAATCTTTGTTCAGCATAGGTAAAACTGTGACTGTGACAATACACAGGAACCAGTACAAAATTAGGTCAGAAGCTATAGCTAAGGACCTGAGATAATCAGAGTGTCTATGTGACACACAACCTCAGTACAACGTCGAAAATCACTAAGTCTATACAATGTTATGTGAACAAAGTTCTACTGAACTAACAAGAATAATGAGACAGACAATCTGTCCAACCAGCAAGCGAGTCTCGAGCAGACTGTCAGACAGACAATCTGTCCAACCAGCAAGCGAGTCTCCAGCAGACTGACAATTTCACGAGAGGTGAAGACACCCCCCCCTCGATCACGTGATAGCTACGTGGACAACTGCAGCTCAGAAGCCGGCAGTATAACGAGCGACAAGCGATAATTACAGTAGTTTGACAATCAAGCCTAACTGAGCACATTTTATATACATCCTAACAACATAAGCTAAATAACAATATAACAGTCAAATAATAATATAAAGTCATACATTTGCGATTTAGCTATTATCGCAAATATAAGCAATATAAAATTATATGAAAAGATAATATACATTATATATACATAATAATCATTGTAACCCATTCAGGGGTTGCAACACCCCCCCCAACACGACAGAGGGTCGCACTGGGAGTTGCATGAATGTCTATCACATTATTTCTGGTTACTCATATCAATAAAATATTAATCCGAGTCTCTCTTGTGCCAAGCACTTCTACAATTTCACAGCGTCCGTCACTAGGATATGCCCCTAACTAGGGCAGTACACAGTATCGTATTTCTGCATACTCGTGGTTATATACATCAGTGTAGAGACAGGATAGCGCTGACAAGGAGGGCACGTTGAGGCTCGATCATAGTAGAGGAGACTGCATTCCACTCTTAAGTAGTGGTTGTGGAATGCGAGGCAGTATGAACATTGAGTATGAAACAGCTTAAGGTGTGTAGTGAGGGGGGGGGTCTGCGGCAGGACAGTGTTGCGTCACGCAGTACATCACCCGCACCACACTACTCACTCAACACTCAGCTTGTCTCCTCCTCACACAACATTACTGTGAATATATAAATATAATAATTAGACATGACATGAGTATATATAGTTAATATGGGCTGGAGGGATTAAGTTACTTTACTGAATTTGACATAGCAAGTAACAAAAGGTATTTGGGCATAAAATTACGTTAATTTAATGTAACTGATAATTATTAAGGACGAGACAGAGCGTCAGCAATTACATTACAATGACCACTTATGTGTTTTATGCTAATAGAATAAGGTTGGATTCTGAGAGCCCACCTCATGATCCTAGCATTCTTACTCTTCATTGTGTTTATATAGGTGAGTGGATTGTGGTCAGAAAAAACGTTAATTTTAAATGGGGAAGTGCCCAAATACACGTCAAAATGTTCCAATGACACCACAAGAGCTAGAGCCTCTTTCTCAATAGTGGCATAATTTTTCTGGTGTCGTTTAAGCTTAGATGAATAGTAACATATAGGATGGAGAATGTCAGTGGATGTTGACTGTTGGAGCAGCACAGCACCCACTGCATAGCCACTCGCATCTATATGTAAAAAGAAGGGAAGATTGAAATTAGGACTTTTCAACACAGGAGCAGAGGAGAGCAAACGTTTCAACCTTTTGAACGAGTCTGAACAATCTCTAGTCCAGGTGAACTGAACTTTGCTACTAGTAAGCTCAGTAAGAGGAGCTGCAATCTGAGAAAAGTTTGGACAGAACCTGCGATAATATCCTGCCATACCCAGGAATCTCTGTACTCCTTTCCTATCCTGTGGCACTGGAAATTCAGAAATTGCACGAACCTTAGCCTCAATAGGAGCAACCTCACCTTGGCCGATACAAAAGCCTAGATAGGTAATCTTGGCTTGACCAAAACTACATTTAGCTAAGTTAACAGTGAAGTTGTAGTGCGCCAGTCTCTCAAACAATGCTCTGAGACGCGTCAAGTGCTGTTCCCACTCGTCACTATACACCACTAAGTCGTCAAGGTAGGCTTCTACTCCTTCTAAGTTGTGGGTCAACTCGTTCATTATACGCTAGAATGAAGAAGCCGCGTTACATAAGCCGAAGGGGGTGACGAGGTAGTTAAACAATCCATCTTGAACAGTAAAAGCAGATATTTCTTGAGCACGTTCAGTAAGCGGGACTTGATAATAGCCTCGTAAGAGATCTAAACGGCTGACAAACTGGGCTCCTGACACACGATCAATAAGGTCGTCAATGCGAGGTAGAGGATAACCATCAGGCAAGGTGACAGAGTTCACTTTCCTGTAATCAGTGCACATCCTGAAACTACCGTCAGGTTTAGGCACTAAAATACAGGGAGATGCCCATGGACTTTTACTGCGTTCAATAAGTCCATGAGATAACAGAAAATCAACCTCTTCTCTCAATGCTTTATGCTTTGTTGGACTCATCCTATATGGTGATTGCTTAATGGGTGATGCTCCCTGTACATCAACGTCATGTACACCCAGAGTACAACGTTTAGGAACATCACCGAACAATTCAGGGAAATTCAAAATCATGTTTTTAATATCACCAGCTTTATCAATCCCAAGGTTACTAAGAAAATTGTCTAGTGATTGTAGAGTCACTGAATTTTCTAAACGAACCTCTATACCTCTAGAGATGTCAGGTAGACTGACGTTTTCTTCCTCTGTCCTAGGAAGAATAGAAGTAGTAGGTAGAGGACTAGCGTAGTATGCCTTGAGCTGGTTAACATGGTACACATGATTAGATTTCTTTTTCCCAGGCGTACGTACCAAATAATTTACGTCGCTAAGCTTTTTCACTACTTCCAGGGGACCATCATACCTGGCTTGTAGAGCATGACCTGGTACTAATTTCCGAGCCATCACCTTATCTCCTGCTTTAAAAGAACGAGGGACAGCACGCTTGTCATAATTTTGCTTCATTCTAGCTTGGGCTGAAACTAGGTTTTTCGAAGCTAGCTCTCTAGCGGCTGTCAAATGTTGCTGCATTAATGAAGGTGAAGTACTCAATGATGGATTTGATTTTCCTGTCCACACGTCTTTTAACACTGCGAGAGGACCACGCACTTGGTGTCCGAATATTAATTCAAACGGACTAAATCCGAGACTTTCTTGCTCACTTTCTCTCATAGCGAAGAGAAGAAATGGTATACCCTCATCCCAGTCTCTAGAAAAATGTTCACAATAAGCTCTCATCATGGACTTCAGTGTCTGATGAAATCTCTCTAGAGCACCTTGTGACTGTGGATGATAACTGGTTGAAAGTACAGACTTTATTCCTAGGTGGGATAATGCTTCTCGAAAGATCTTAGAAGTGAAGTTAGATCCCTGATCTGATTGTATCTCTCGTGGCAATCCAACCTGGGAGAAAAATTTCATCAGCGCTCTCACAATAGCACGAGCATTAATTTTTCTCATTGGAATAGCTTCGGGATAGCGTGTTGCAGCGTCCACAATAGTAAATAAGTATTGGTTTCCTAGTTTGGTTCTAGGCAAAGGACCAACACAATCAATAATAAGACGTGAGAATGGTTCACCATGCACGGTGATAGGAATGAGAGGCGCAGGTGGAGGTGTGTGCGCTGGCTTGCCTGTCACTTGACACACGTGGCAACGTCGCACATGATCAGCTACTGTTTCCTTCATCTTTGGCCAAGTAAAATGTTTTGCCACTTTACCGAGTGTCTTCTTGACACCCAAATGTCCTCCTATGGGACTATTGTGAGCAAAATCAATGGCTTGTTCACGAAATGTAACTGGTAACACTGCTAGATGCTTGACTGTGGTGGAAACACTATCAGCTGACAACTTACATGTAGTTTTCTCCATCAGTACACCATTACTATAATAGTAACAATTATCGAGATACTTTGCTTCACTCTCAGTAACTGCTATATCTCTCAGTCTTTCCAGTGACTGATCAACAAACTGATCCTTGATTAAATCATCATGAGTAAGAAATTTAACGTCAGTTGTGTCCTGACTAGGTTGATGACCGGGGGGAGTCAGTGTTAATGATCCGGGGCGCAGAGCGTCACTAAACAACATATTCAACCCCAAATCATTGTCATCCACTAACTCAACAGGAGACAAGGATGGTTGTTGTATCTTTGACATAGCTCTAGTAATTGCGCTGAGAGGAAATAAAATAGGTTTCTCTCTACAAGCTTCAATGGCATAATTATCATCAGTGTTATTATCAATCACAAGTGGTTCTTTACATATACCAGCATGAAAGATATCGTTCCCTATCAACAAGTCCACTGACCTGATGGGAAATACACCACTGGATATACCCACTGAAATATAACCAGTATAATAGCTTGTTTCAATATAAACTTTGTGCAGAGGCACTTTTATAACAGCCCCTCCATAGGCTTCTAACAATACATCTATCTTGCAATAGGTATCATCAGTTATGGGCAGTACATCTTCTCTTAATAACGTGAGATAACTGCCAGTGTCTCTGAAAGAAATTATCTCAGTTAGATGTGATTCGTCAAATCCTACTTTATCTCTCGAAAAGTAAGGACTCATCGCTGAACGAATCTTTTCGTCAGATACACTTTCTGACGCTAGTCATCTATCCTGAGTAACATTATCTAAAACAGTAGGATCAGAGGCATTGCTAGGCTTTTGGTGTCTTTGTTGCACGGAAGAGGATACGACTTGAGTGGGGGCGCCAGCCGCACGACTGTTTCTCGTATCCCTTTCTAACTTATAGCAATACTCTCTAGTATGTCCTTTTCTGTTACAATAGGCACATTTAACTTTCTTCTTCTCGATACCAGATTTCTGTCTAGCCACAGAGACAGATTCAGGATTGTGAGTTTTCCTGGTAAATGTACGAGAAGTTACAGTAGCAGGTACATCAGGCCGGCAATGAGCAGCTGATTTAGGTTGCCAACTTCTAGGACAATCTTTAGTTACCTTGTTTCTGTGTGTTTTAGTACGTACAAGGTTGTGAGAAATTTCGTAATTGTCTGCTAATGCTGCAGTTTCCAGAATATCTGAGGTAGGATGATCGATCAGATATTCTTGTATGTCAGCAGGCATACAGTTGTTAAACTCTTCGTGTAGTAACAACTGAACAAGGCTGTCATAGTTGTTACATTTAGCAGCTCTACACCACCTCTTAAATGCAACTTTTTTCTCACGAGCAAACTCTACACAAGTTTGATCTTGTCGTCGTTGTAACGTACGAAATGCTCTTTGATAACTTACAGGTAACAAGTTATATGTCTCTAGAATAGTTTGTTTGACAGCGTCATAACTAATGTACTTGGCAAATGGCAAAGCAGCCGTACAAGTTTGAGCTCTTCCTGTCAAAGCAGTATGAAGCAATGTTGCCCAGTGCTTACGTGGCCAGTTCATAGCACGTCCCTGGTTCTCAAACACATCAAAATATGTGTCTAAGTCACTTTCAAAAAACTTAGGAACCATGGATGCAGCTTTCTGCACATTAAATGTGTCCTGTGATCTATCAGTCTGTTGTCTTCCCAGACGAACATTTTCTCTTTGGAAATCTTCTTCGTTCAATCTCCTCTGTGCCTCAATTTGTGCAGTTTGCAACATAATGAGGCGTTCAAACCTCTCAAACTGTTCCTGAGAGATAGGACCAGTGGGTAATGGAGGAGTAGGGAAATTAACATGGTCTGGACGGTCCTTAGGTCGGACACTTGGTCCAGCCGTCTCTAGAGAGTCTAGATCTGGTCTAGGATAAGTAAATACAGGTGTAGTATACACTGTACTAGTATTAGGCTGTGTCATACTACCAGCTATACTCTGTACTATAGTGTCAGTGAAGGAAGGAGCGAGCGAGAACTGAGCTACACTAGGCTCAGACACTAGGCTCACTTCTGCTCTAGTTGCTCTTTTTTCAACTTCAAATAGAGCCATACTTCCTAATCGTGACACTAGGCTTTCTGAATCTGAATCATAATCAGACATCTCTGTATGAGCAGGAAACAATATATCTTTAATTAATGCTCTGACAGTTTCAGCGGTGTAATTCCTGTTATACGTCACACCGAGATATTTGGCTACTTGCCAACACGTCTGAAGTTTTAATGTACTTAACTCAGACAAAGTCAGAGTATCAATCAACTGTTGCACTTTGGCATACATCACGAAAATAATTGTACTACGAGAGAGTGATTACTGGAAACTATAATCTTAATAGTAATTTTAGTGTTGGTTGTCTTAGAGCTAGAGCTCATACAGTATTTCCATCTCCTTGGATCAAGAGACTCAGTCAGGTACATACATCTACCTGGTATGTTGTACAAGACTAAACTCAAAGTCTTCAGATTAGGAAAGTACTCAGTGTGTTTGACCATAGAAGTACTAGTATGTCAAACTGGACAATTTCTCCAACACCTTGGATCAAGAGCATCCCGGACAGGCCCCCATTTGTTACAAAAAACGCGATTCTAAAAGCTTAGAGATCTCCAGTGAATACTAGAAAGGACTGCCCTTCTAGCATCCAGCCTGTTACTGGGTTTTCGTAACAAGTAGTCAGTATCCTTGTCCAATTATCCATTAAACTTCAGTATGGTTCAATAGTGCTTTAGGATTACAACTGGTAGGCTACTAACTAGAGAAATTAAAATTTAATAAATTTATTAAGTAGTAAGTTGTCTAGAGGTATATTATTAAATTAAATTAATTACAGCAATCAAAATAAAATCAATCTCTCGAGTTCAATATTATTGTGCTGAAAGCACATATCACATTTATAATTCTTAAGTACCGTCAGGTACATTAACATTTAATAAGATATTACAAATATGTACAAGTGTGTGTATGCGTGTAAGTGCTCTTAAGTAGTTAGCTATGTCTCAAGACTCGAGTAAGACTTAAACAAGTGACTGACAAAGTCCTCAAATAAACTAACTTCTTGACCGACTGGCAACCCGAACAGTCTGCTTGAACAACAAAGAATGCTAAGCCCAATAGCAATGCAATATCAAGCGACAGCGACACAGAATCAGGAACTGGGAAATAATATAACGACACTAAGTAGGGACCATCTGCAGATCCTCCACAAAAGTTACAACACTCCCATAATACTGAATCTTTGTTCAGCATAGGTAAAACTGTGACTGTGACAATACACAGGAACCAGTACAAAATTAGGTCAGAAGCTATAGCTAAGGACCTGAGATAATCAGAGTGTCTATGTGACACACAACCTCAGTACAACGTCGAAAATCACTAAGTCTATACAATGTTCTGTGAACAAAGTTCTACAGAACTAACAAGAATAATGAGACAGACAATCTGTCCAACCAGCAAGCGAGTCTCGAGCAGACTGTCAGACAGACAATCTGTCCAACCAGCAAGCGAGTCTCCAGCAGACTGACAATTTCACGAGAGGTGAAGACACCCCCCCCTCGATCACGTGATAGCTACGTGGACAACTGCAGCTCAGAAGCCGGCAGTATAACGAGCGACAAGCGATAATTACAGTAGTTTGACAATCAAGCCTAACTGAGCACATTTTATATACATCCTAACAACATAAGCTAAATAACAATATAACAGTCAAATAATAATATAAAGTCATACATTTGCGATTTAGCTATTATCGCAAATATAAGCAATATAAAATTATATGAAAAGATAATATACATTATATATACATAATAATCATTGTAACCCATTCAGGGGTTGCAACACAAACATATGCCAAGGTTCGACGCTGGCACTCGCAGAGGTGAGGTGCAAGCCTTTGCTGCCAATGACATCATGGCATTTCGGTGGCATGACAAACGTGATGTCACATTGTTGACATCAGTTCACACAAACGAAATGGTACCCAGTGGCAGGGACAACAGAGAGACCAATGAACCCATTCTAAAGCCTGCAGCTGTCATGGACTACAACCTCAATATGCGCTTAGTGGACAAATGTGACATGCAGATTGGGTTTGCAGACTGTGTACGCAAGAGTTATAAGTGGTATATCAAACTTTTTTTCCATCTTGTTGATATCTCTATGCTAAATGCTTATAACATATACAAGTTGAAGACCAACAAAACACCAAAATATGGTGAATTTTGCCTGTCAGTAATCAGACAAATAATTGCAAAGTACAAAGGCGCAACTCCTGCAATAGACCAGCGCCCACAGACGTCATCTCGTATGAGGCCTGGTGATCACTACCCCATACAACTGCCTCCTACTACTGCCAAGAAAAATGCTCAGAAGAGGTGTTATGTATGTATGCATACCACAAAACGCCCACAAACACGCAGAGACACTCGTTTTATGTGTGAGGAGTGTGAAGTGCCCCTCTGCATATACCCATGTTTCAAAGAGTTCCACAAGCTGCAGCAGTTCTAGGAACGTGTTTAGTGACTGTACATATGTATATATATTATGGAACAATAGTAATAAACATTGTTTTGTATTGTTTGTTTGTGTAAACAAAGTGTATACACAAACTAATAGTGATAAAGTTTGTTCTGTTATTGTGTTGTAAATAATGAGTGTATATTTGAACAATGCACCTTACATTGGTCTCACAGGCCACATAAGTTACCTGGAAAAGAAAAATATTGAAAAATGCAAGAAACCTTTGAATTAGAGTAAATAAAAGAATACCGGGTGGGCGGCAGTCGCCGCTGTTGCCGTACGCACGTCAATTTCTGCAAACTTTGCGGCTCTATATCTCGGTAAGTACTGATGGCAAAAATTTTTTTTTAGGCTTAAAACACTAGTAAAAATATTCCTAACATTTTCATAAGAAAAAATAATTTTTTTTTTTTTCGAATATTTGGCGACATAGAATGACAGTTTCAGAGAGGGACCTGAAACAGTCAAAGGGTTAATGATATGGAGACGAGTGGCACTACAGCAGTTGAAAGACTTAGTGATGACCATTGAGGAAATGTTTTGCTCACTTGGAGCTTTGTCAGTGTGTGAAGCTTACATAATTAAAATATTACAGCACTACATGTGTGTGTGAATTACAAACCAGTTACCTACCCATCAGGTAGATTCTTTATAGGTATGTAATAAATATCATTATAATATAAATTTAAATCCATTTTAATTTCAGAACAAAAGGAAGAGGGTTGTTTCACTCCGGAGAAAAGAAAAGAAAGCAGGAGTGAATTGATACTGAAGACGCCAAAAGGAAATAGAGGACTCCAGTATGGTAAAACTGAGTGTCGTTGTGGTGCCGCTAATTGTCGAAAATATTTCTTTTAAAATTACTACTCTTTAAGCTTGTAACTTAATTCTTTTAATTTTGAAGGCAATAGCTGGACAGGTTGCCAGCAGCAGAACTAAATGAAACAGTAATTGTATTGTTGATAGGATTCTGAGGCCACCCATCTCCCTTCAGACATCTCTCTATACTTCTGCAGTCTAGCCATGACTCAGTACTTGAGGTACTTTCTTATCTTGAAGTAGGGTTCTGAACTTTCAGTATTTTTCTCTTAATGAGAATAAGCCAGTTTTATTACTTTAATGTATTTTACAGTGCTCATACTGTATCTGCAAACACAGTGGTAACTAAGTCTAACTATATATATATATATTTTTTTTTTCTTTTGTTGATATTAGACTTTAACTTACACAAGATGGGTAATTACACAAAACATCTCGGAACAAACTGTATGTGTGTGCATGTGCACTTGCACACACACACACAAGATGGGTAATTACACAAAACATCTCAGAATAAAGTGTGTGTGTTTGTGTGTGCATGCACACACACTCAGACACACACACTCAGACACACACACACACACACACACACACACACACACACACACACACACACACACACACACACACACACACACAGACAGACACACACAGACACACACACAGACACACACACAGACACACACACACAGACACACACACAGACACACACACACAGACACACACACACAGACACACACACACACACACACACACACACACACACACGCACACGCACACATGCACACACGCACACATGCACACACGCACACATGCACACACGCACACATGCACACACGCACACATGCACACACGCACACATGCACACACGCATACATGCACACACGCACACACACACACACACACGCACACACACACACACACACACACACACAAATGCACACACACACACACACACACACTCTTTTTTTTTACACGGGTATTACAAGGTTAGGCTAAGGATTCCTACCTTAATAAACAAACTAAGAGCTGTTACTTATATCAGCTCATTTTATTAAAGCCTTTTTATTGTTATGAAATATACAAATAGAAAGCAGGATAAAGTTTGAGTCATCTGTGGGTCAGCAATTTCATTTGGTCAACAGACTTTACTTCACTGATGTAATTATGCTGTACAAACATGTTCCAGACTCCAGTCATCCAAGGACTAAATGATCTCAGATGAATTGATGTTCTCGAGAAGGGTACATCCTGAGTGTAGTTGCTTTTTGCTGCCCATATTGTTGTGTAGAATCTCAACATTTCTCTGTCTGTAGGGTGAAACCAAGTGTGAAACTTTGACAATATTGGCCTTGTACATAACAGTAAGGCCACCCACATCCCTCCAGTGTTGAAGGCTCTTCTGAAATGTCAGGTCTGTCCAGATGAGAGATGAGTCTTCTTGCTCTGCTCTCTGTTCTGCCAAGATGTCGCAGATGAGATGAGGGGCAGGCAGTCGAAGAAAGTGGAGCATATGTAGGATGTGGGCAAACTTGTGCCTCATAACAAGTCTTGCAGCCTCAACTGCCCCCCCCCCCCCTCTTTCTCTCTCTCTCTCTTCTCTTTCTTTCTCTTCTCTTTCTTCTCTTTCTCCTCTTTCTTCTCTTTCTCCTCTTTTTTTTTTATACAGGGTTTGACAAGGTTAAGGATCCCTAGCTTTATTGACAGCTATTTACAGGTTAAGGATTCCTAACTTTATTGACAAGCTAAGAGCTGTTACCTACATCAGCTCATTTGAAAGCATTTTTATTGTTATGAGACATACAAGTAGGGAACAGGATGAAGTTGGAGCCAACTGTGGGCCAGCATTTTTATTTGATCAGCTGACTTTATCTCGTTGACATCATTATGCTGTACGAATGTGTTCCATACTCGATTCATCCTGGGTATATATGATCTCAGATGGAGTGATGTTCTGGAGAAGGGTACAACCAGAGTGAAGTTGCTGCTTTCTGCCCATCTTGTGGCATAAAAGCTTGTTTCACGCTGTCCTCGAAGTGGATCCAAGTATGGTACTTTGACAATATTGGCCTTGTACATAACAGTAAGGCCACCCACATCCCTCCTGTGTTGAAGGCTCTGCTGAAATGACAGATCTATCCAGGATGGGTCCAGGCAAGAGATGAGACGTCTTGCTCTGTTCTGTACTCTGTCAAGTAGTCACAAATGAGAGGGGGGGTAGGCAAACCAAGAAAGTGGAGCATACTCAAGGTGTGAGCGTACTTGTGCCTCGTACAGAATCTTGCAACCCCTACTGTCAAGCAGATGCGAGATACGGCAAAGTGTTGTAAGCTTCCTGGCTGCCTTGTTTGCAAGATTTACAACATGGTTCTTCATGGTTAGTTTGGAGTCAAATTTCATCCCAAGGATATCAGCTTCTTCTCCAGGTGCCAACACCCTCCCATTCATCCTTACTACTACACCAGCATTACTATCATGGTGCCTAGAGACCATCATCATTTGCATTTTCTCAGGTGCAAATGTTACTTGCCATCTATTTCCACAAGCTGATGTAGCTCTTAGCTTGTGATTGATGTAGCTTAGAGCAGCTGGCATTTCTTCTCTTGGATAAGTGAATGTCAGTGTACAGTCGTCTGCATATGCATGGGATTCTGGGATGAGATGAAGAAGGTCGTTGAAGTAGACATTCCATAATAATGGTCCCAGCACGCTTCCTTGTGGAACACTTGCCCCAGTAGGATGTCTTGCTGATTCCGTTCCATTGAGATCTACCATGAAGGTAATCACTCAGGAGACATAGCGTAGAGCCTGCTATTCCCAGTGCTTGAAGTTTTGCTAAGAGACCCTGGTGCCACACCTGGTCAAAAGCACCAGCAATGCCCAGTGCTACCAGACAGCTGACTTTGGATTCATCCAGTGACTGCTGCCACTTAATGGAGAGGTTTAACAACAGATCAGCAGCAGAGTAACCTTTCCTGAAGCCATATTGACGATCACAAAGTAGTGAGTGGTAGTCAAAAAACTCTGTCATTTGTCTTGAGATTATTGTCTCAAGGAGCTTTCCAGTGATTGACAGGAGTGACACTGGTCTATAGTTGCTGATTTCTGCTCTGCTCTTCTTTTTGTGAACAGGGACTACATTTGCCTCTTTCCACAGAGAGGGCCATTTACACTGCACTAGGCAGTGCTGAAAGATGCGAGTTAGAGGTGCTGCTAGCTGGTCTGCACATCTCAGCAATCTTGGGCTCAACTTGTCTGGGCCCACAGCCTTTTCTTGGTCAAGCGATTTAGGAAGGAAATGCACCTCCTCCTGCCTTATTGTCACCACTGACAGTTTTGACACAGTTCTTGCAGCTAGCCAAGGAGGGTCCCTTGCTGGATCAGGAACTTGCATTTTGGTAGCAAAGTGTTCGGCAAAGAGGTCCGCCTTCTCTTGACTACTAGTAGAGGTGGTCCCATCCTGTCCCTTCTCTTGTTTCCCTTCTCTTGTTTACCTTC
>NC_091299.1:8061967-8116967 GCF_038502225.1 Cherax quadricarinatus
TCTGTCGATTTAGAGGTGGAATGAGTTCATCAGGCAGATAACCTTGTCTGTCCTTGACCAGGGACCACCAGGTTTTGGAGCCTACCCTACCTGATGCTAGCTTTCTTTTAGTGTCCACCTCCCGTTTAGCAATGGCCCACTTTTGAACATCACCCATATGCCTACAGGCTTGCCTCTGCAAGTTCCTGTTATAGGTGGTAGGATGTCTCTTATACCTTCGCCATGCTTTGTACTTAGCAGTAGCAGCAGCAGCCTCTCTACAACGAAAGCCAAACCAAGGCTGATCTGTAGGCTTTGTCACATATTGCCGGTGAGGAATGTGTTCTAGTTGTAGATTAAGGATGTGTCCAGTGAAGGCTTTCACTTGGTTGTCAACATCCCCTTGGAGAAGAGCATTCCAATCGGTGGTGGCGAGCTCAGAGCAAAGGGCTGGCCAATTACCTCTTTCCCATAGCCAGGTTGTGCATGTGGACTCCTCTCCTCGTTCTGTTGGTATCTTAAGTGTCGTAAAAACAGCCTTGTGGTCAGACGATCCAACATAGCCAAGGGGTTGACAAGTGACTATACCTTCTGCCAGATCACTCACTACTGGGTCAAGGGAGGAGCCAGAGATGTGAGTAGGGAAATCAACGAAGTTTCTCATGTCAAACACTGCAAGAAGGTCATCAAAGTCCCTCTGTATAAGGTGCTGGTTGAGGTCACCAACAATTATGATATGTTGACAGTTGTGTTGTAGCAGAAGGGAGTCAATATTTTCCATTAGGAAGTTGATGAGATCTGCATGTTGCCACTGAGGTCTGTACATTGTACATGCTAGTACAGAGGTACTAGTGTTTATGCAGAGCTTGAAGAACATTATTTCAAGATGTGTAGAGGTGGCAACATCAATGTGCTGGGCATGAACACTTTTAGAGAAGCACACAGCAACACCTCCTCCTTTCTCTCTCTCTCTCTTTTTTTTTTTTTTTTTTTTTCAACAAACCGGCCATATCCCACCAAGGCAGGGTGGAACAAAAAGAAAAACGAAAGTTTTTCTTTTTAAATTTAGTAATTTATACAGGAGAAGGGGTTACTAACCCCTTGCTCCCGGCATTTTAGTCGCCTCTTACAACACGCATGACTTACGGAGGAAGAATTCTGTTACACTTCCCCATGGAGATAGGAAATAAACAAGAACTAGAAAGAAAAGAGAAGAAAACCCAGAGGGGTGTGTATATATATGCTTGTACATGTATGTGTAGTGTGACCTAAGTGTAAGTAGTAGTAGCAAGATGTACCTGAAATCTTGCATGTTTGAGACAGACAAGACACCAGCAATCCTACCATCATGTAAAACAATTACAGGCTTTCGTTTTACACTCACTTGGCAGGACGGTAGTACCTCCCTGGGCAGGTGCTGTCTACCAACTTACTACCTAGGATTCGTACAAGTTATTCACTTTAAATTTATTTCTCTCGCTCTTCTACAGTTTCTCACTTGACCCTGCCCATTTATCTATTTCTTTATTCATGCTCCTCAAGGCATAGCTTAAGAAGAATTTAAACAAAATTATGTGAATCTCTTAATTTTTGTTTTTTTTCAGTTCTAAATGTGAGCATTTTCCACAATGTTTATCAGTGAAGAAATGTGGTAGTTTGGCTCTATCTTTCAACGCACCGGCCGTATCCCACCGAGGCAGGTGGCCCAAAAAGAAAAACAAAAGTTTCTCTTTTTAATTTTAGTAATGTATACAGGAGAAGGGGTTACTAGCCCCTTGCTCCCTGCATTTTAATTGGCTCTTATGACACAAGTTTCGAACGTTTTGACTTTAGAACTAGCTCCTAGAATGGATTAAGTTCGAAACTTGGGGTACCACTGTGTGTGTGTGTGTGTGTGTGTGTGTGTGTGTGTGTGTGTACTCACCTAATTGTGGTTGCGTGGGTCAAGACTCAGCTCCTGGCTGTGTGTGTGAGTGGGTGGGGGGGAGGAATGAAATCACGAAACAAGTGATTTTAAATCATTTAACAAACTGTGGCAGGCCAGGACTCGACCCTACAAACCTTGTACCACCTCCAGAGACAGCACAATGTACTCATCACCTTACCTCTGGGCCAGTGATCCTACAAAGATCACGCATGCAGCTGAATGCAGGGAGAGGCTGCAATTAATCTGTGAGATATCACTGCCACGAGTGTCCTCGGACCACGAGAAAAACATGTAGCTCAGCTGCATGTGTGATTTTTGTAGGATTACTGGCCCAGAGGTAAGGTGATGCATACATTGTGTTGTCTCTGTAGGCAGTACAAGGTTCGTAGGGTCTAGTCCTGACCTGCCTCAGTTTGGTAAATGATCTATAATCATTGTTTCATGATTTCATTGCTATATAGACTTCTTGTTGAGGTGGGTATTCAAACAGGACGAGGCTGAAATTAATCCTTGAGATACCACTGCCATGAGTGTCCTCGGATCACGAGAAAAACATGTACCTCAACTGCATGTGTGATTTTTGTAGGATCGCTGGCCCAGAGGTAAGGTGATGCATACATTGTTCTGTCTCTGGAGGCAGTACAAGGTTCATAGGGTCAAGTCCTGGCCTGCCCCAGTTTGGTAAATATATATACAGTGGACCCTCAATTAACGACATTAATCCATTCCAGAGAGCTTACCTTTAACCAATTTTGATGTCTGAATTAATTTTCCCCATAAGAAATAATGGAAATCCAACTAATTCGTTTCAGACAGCCAAAAGTATTAACAAAAAATATATTTTTTAAAGGTTAAATATACAGTCAACCCTTAACTAATGGCGGCATTAAATAATGGCAATTTCGTCTAATGGCGCTTTTTGCTGTAAAAAAAAAATGCCTTAACCAACGGTGAAAAATGCTACCAACGACGTCCGTCCAGAACATGTCCATGTGCCTGGAGCATGGCCTGAACGGGCAGCCCAGCCACTCCATCACTCAGTGTGCCATTGTTTACAAGCTGTTGCGGTCGGTTTCCACGTGCCCCTTCCATACATTTTGGATTATTCCACTTTTTTAGTGCTTGTAACTGCTAAATAAGCCATCAAGGGCCCCAAGAAAGCTTCTAGTGCCAAGCCTGTGTTAAAAAGGGTGAGAATTACAATGGAAATGAAGGAGGAGATCATTGAAAAATACGAGTGTGGAGTGCATATGGCTGAGTTGGAAAGGCAATACAACAAATCACATTCAACCGTCAGTACTATCTTGGCGAACAGACAGGCAATCAAGGAAGCTGTTGTTGCGAAAGGTTCAAGTATGTTTTCAAGACAGAGACTGCAAATAATTGAAGAGGTAGAGAGACTGTTATTGGTATGGATAAATGAAAAACAATTTTTTTTTTTTTTTTCCAACAAGTCGGTCGTCTCCCACCGAGGCAGGGTGACCCAAAAAAGAAAGAAAATACTTTCATCATCATTCAACACTTTCACCACACTCACACATTATCACTGCTTTTGCAGAGGTGCTCAGAATACAACTGCTTAGAAGCATATACGTATAAAGATACACAACATATCCCTCCAAACTGCCAATATCCCAAACCCCTCCTTTAAAGTGCAGGCATTGTACTTCCCATTTCCAGGACTCAAGTCCGACTATATGAAAATAACCGGTTTCCCTGAATCCCTTCACTAAATATTACCCTGCTCACACTCCAACAGATCGTCAGGTCCCAAGTATCATTCATCTCCATTCACTCCTATCTAACACGCTCATGCACGCTTGCTGGAAGTCCAAGCCCCTCGCCCACAAAACCTCCTTTACCCCCTCTTTCCAACCCTTTCGAGGACGACCCCTACCCCTCTTTCCTTCCCCTATAGATTTATATGCATTCCATGTCATTCTACTTTGATCCATTCTCTCTAAATGACCAAACCACCTCAACAACCCCTCTTCTGCCCTCTGACTAATGCTTTTATTAACTCCACACCTTCTCTTAATTTCCACACTCCGAATTTTCTGCATAATATTTACACCACACATTGCCCTTAGACAGGACATCTCCACTGCCTCCAACCGTCTCCTCGCTGCTACATTTACCACCCAAGCTTCACATCTATATAAGAGTGTTGGTACTACTATACTTTCATACATTCCCTTCTTTGCCTCCATAGATAACGTTTTTTGACTCCACATATACCTCAACGCACCACTCACCTTTTTTCCCTCATCAATTCTATGATTAACCTCATCTTTCATAAATCCATCTGCCGACACTATGTTCACTTTCAACTTTCTACCTTTACACACATTCTCAAACTCATCCACTAACCTTTGCAATTTTTCTTTAGAATCTCCCATAAGCACAGTATCATCAGCAAAAAGTAACTGTGTCAATTCCCATTTTGAATTTGATTCCCCATAATTTAATCCCACCCCTCTCCCAAACACCCTAGCATTTACTTCTTTTACAACCCCATCTATAAATATATTAAACAACCATGGTGACATTACACATCCCTGTCTAAGACCTACTTTTGCCGGGAAGTATTCTCCCTCTCTTCTACATACCCTAACCTGAGCCTCACTATCCTCATAAAAGCTCTTTACAGCATTTAGTAACTTACCACCTATTCCATATACATGTACTTGCAACATCTGCCACATTGCTCCCCTATCCACTCTATCATATGCCTTTTCTAAATCCATAAATGCAATAAAAACTTGCCTACCTTTATCTAAATACTGTTCACATATATGCTTCAATGTAAACACTTGATCTACACATCCCCTACCCACTCTGAAGCCTCCTTGCTCATCCGCAATTCTACATTCTGTCTTACCTCTAATTCTTTCAATTATAACCCTACTGTATACTTTTCCTGGTATACTCAGTAAACTTATTCCTCTATAATTTTTACAGTCTCTTTTGTCCCCTTTCCTTTTATATAAAGGGACTATACATGCTCTCCGCCAATCCCTAGGTACCTTACTTATTCCTCTATAATTTTTACAATCTCTTTTGTCCCCTTTCCCTTTATATAAAGGGACTATACATGCTCTCCGCCAATCCCTAGGTACCTTCCCCTCTTTCATACATTTATTAAACAAAAGTACCAACCACTCCAACACTATATCCCCCCTGCTTTTAACATTTCTGTCATGATCCCATCAGTTTCAGCTGCTTTACCCCCTTTCATTCTACATAATGCCTCATGTACCTCCACCACACTTACATTCTGCTCTTCTTCAGTCCTAAAAGATGGTATATCTCCCTGGCCAGTGCATGAAATTACCACCTCCCTTTCTTCCTCAACATTTAAAAGTTCCTCAAAATATTCTCGCCATCTACCTAATACCTCCTTCTCCCCATCTACTAACACCCCTACTCTGTTTTTAACTGACAAATCCATACTTTCCCTAGGCTTTCATAACTTGTTTAACTCACTCCAAAAAATTTTCTTATTTTCATTAAAATTTCTTGACAGTGCCTCTCCCACTCTTTCATCTGCTCTCCTTTTGCACTCTCTCACCACTCTCTTCACCTTTCTTTTACTCTCCATATAGGTAGTAGGTTGGTAGACAGCAACCACCCAGGGAAGTACTACCGTCCTGCCAGATGACTGTGAAACAAAAACCTGTAACTGTTTTGCATGATGGTAGGATTGCTGGTTTTCTTTTTCTGTCTCATAAACACGCTAGATAACAGGGATATCTTGCTACTCCTACTTACACTTTGGTCACACTTCACAGACACGCACATGCATATATATATATATACATACATCTAGGTTTTTCTCCTTATTCTAAATAGCTCTTGTTCTTTTTTATTTCTTCTATTGTCCATGGGGAAGTGGAAAAGAATCTTTCCTCCGTAAGCCATGCGTGTCGTATGAGGCGACTAAAATGCCGGGAGCAATGGGCTAGTAACCCCTTCTCCTGTATACATTTACTAAAAAAGAGAAGAAGAAAAACTTTATAAAACTGGGTTGTTTAAATGTGCGTGGATGTAGTGCGGATGACAAGAAACAGATGATTGCTGATGTTATGAATGAAAAGAAGTTGGATGTCCTGGCTCTAAGCGAAACAAAGCTGAAGGGGGTAGGAGAGTTTCAGTGGGGGGAAATAAATGGGATTAAATCTGGAGTATCTGAGAGAGTTAGAGCAAAGGAAGGGGTAGCAGTAATGTTAAATGATCAGTTATGGAAGGAGAAAAGAGAATATGAATGTGTAAATTCGAGAATTATGTGGATTAAAGTAAAGGTTGGATGCGAGAAGTGGGTCATAATAAGCGTGTATGCACCTGGAGAAGAGAGGAATGCAGAGGAGAGAGAGAGATTTTGGGAGATGTTAAGTGAATGTATAGGAGCCTTTGAACCAAGTGAGAGAGTAATTGTGGTAGGGGACCTGAATGCTAAAGTAGGAGAAACTTTTAGAGAGGGTGTGGTAGGTAAGTTTGGGGTGCCAGGTGTAAATGATAATGGGAGCCCTTTGATTGAACTTTGTATAGAAAGGGGTTTAGTTATAGGTAATACATATTTTAAGAAAAAGAGGATAAATAAGTATACACGATATGATGTAGGGCGAAATGACAGTAGTTTGTTGGATTATGTATTAGTAGATAAAAGACTGTTGAGTAGACTTCAGGATGTACATGTTTATCGAGGGGCCACAGATATATCGGATCACTTTCTAGTTGTAGCTACACTGAGAGTAAAAGGTAGATGGGATACAAGGAGAATAGAAGCATCAGGGAAGAGAGAGGTGAAGGTTTATAAACTAAAAGAGGAGGCAGTTAGAGTAAGATATAAACAGCTATTGGAGGATAGATGGGCTAATGAGAGCATAGGCAATGGGGTCGAAGAGGAATGGGGTAGGTTTAAAAATGTAGTGTTAGAGTGTTCAGCAGAAGTTTGTGGTTACAGGAAAGTGGGTGCAGGAGGGAAGAGGAGCGATTGGTGGAATGATGATGTAAAGAGAGTAGTAAGGGAGAAAAAGTTAGCATATGAGAAGTTTTTACAAAGTAGAAGTGATGCACGGAGGGAAGAGTATATGGAGAAAAAGAGAGAGGTTAAGAGAGTGGTGAAGCAATGTAAAAAGAGAGCAAATGAGAGAGTGGGTGAGCTGTTATCAACAAATTTTGTTGAAAATAAGAAAAAGTTTTGGAGTGAGATTAACAAGTTAAGGAAGCCTAGAGAACAAATGGATTTGTCAGTTAAAAATAGGAGAGGAGAGTTATTAAATGGAGAGTTAGAGGTATTGGGAAGATGGAGGGAATATTTTGAGGAATTGTTAAATGTTGATGAAGATAGGGAAGCTGTGATTTCGTGTATAGGGCAAGGAGGAATAACATCTTGTAGGAGTGAGGAAGAGCCAGTTGTGAGTGTGGGGGAAGTTCGTGAGGCAGTAGGTAAAATGAAAGGGGGTAAGGCAGCCGGGATTGATGGGATAAAGATAGAAATGTTAAAAGCAGGTGGGGATATAGTTTTGGAGTGGTTGGTGCAATTATTTAATAAATGTATGGAAGAGGGTAAGGTACCTAGGGATTGGCAGAGAGCATGCATAGTTCCTTTGTATAAAGGCAAAGGGGATAAAAGAGAGTGCAAAAATTATAGGGGGATAAGTCTGTTGAGTGTACCTGGTAAAGTGTATGGTAGAGTTATAATTGAAAGAATTAAGAGTAAGACGGAGAATAGGATAGCAGATGAACAAGGAGGCTTTAGGAAAGGTAGGGGGTGTGTGGACCAGGTGTTTACAGTGAAACATATAAGTGAACAGTATTTAGATAAGGCTAAAGAGGTCTTTGTGGCATTTATGGATTTGGAAAAGGCGTATGACAGGGTGGATAGGGGGGCAATGTGGCAGATGTTGCAAGTGTATGGTGTAGGAGGTAGGTTACTGAAAGCAGTGAAGAGTTTTTACGAGGATAGTGAGGCTCAAGTTAGAGTATGTAGAAAAGAGGGAAATTTTTTCCCAGTAAAAGTAGGCCTTAGACAAGGATGTGTGATGTCACCGTGGTTGTTTAATATATTTATAGATGGGGTTGTAAGAGAAGTAAATGCGAGGGTCTTGGCAAGAGGCATGGAGTTAAAAGATAAAGAATCACACACAGGGTGGGAGTTGTCACAGCTGCTCTTTGCTGATGACACTGTGCTCTTGGGAGATTCTGAAGAGAAGCTGCAGAGATTGGTGGATGAATTTGGTAGGATGTGCAAAAGAAGAAAATTAAAGGTGAATACAGGAAAGAGTAAGGTTATGAGGATAACAAAAAGATTAGGTGATGAAAGATTGAATATCAGATTGGAGGGAGAGAGTATGGAGGAGGTGAACGTATTCAGATATTTGGGAGTGGACGTGTCAGCGGATGGGTCTATGAAAGATGAGGTGAATCATAGAATTGATGAGGGAAAAAGAGTGAGTGGTGCACTTAGGAGTCTGTGGAGACAGAGAACTTTGTCCTTGGAGGCAAAGAGGGGAATGTATGAGAGTATAGTTTTACCAACGCTCTTATATGGGTGTGAAGCATGGGTGATGAATGTTGCAGCGAGGAGAAGGCTGGAGGCAGTGGAGATGTCATGTCTGAGGGCAATGTGTGGTGTGAATATAATGCAGAGAATTCGTAGTTTGGAAGTTAGGAGGAGGTGCGGGATTACCAAAACTGTTGTCCAGAGGGCTGAGGAAGGGTTGTTGAGGTGGTTCGGACATGTAGAGAGAATGGAGCGAAACAGAATAACTTCAAGAGTGTATCAGTCTGTAGTGGAAGGAAGGCGGGGTAGGGGTCAGCCTAGGAAGGGTTGGAGGGAGGGGGTAAAGGAGGTTTTGTGTGCGAGGGGCTTGGACTTCCAGCAGGCATGCGTGAGCGTGTTTGATAGGAGTGAATGGAGACAAATGGTTTTTAATACTTGACGTGCTGTTGGAGTGTGAGCAAAGTAACATTTATGAAGGGATTCAGGGAAACCGGCAGGCCGGACTTGAGTCCTGGAGATGGGAAGTACAGTGCCTGCACTCTGAAGGAGGGGTGTTAATGTTGCAGTTTAAAAACTGTAGTGTAAAGCACCCTTCTGGCAAGACAGTGATGGAGTGAATGATGGTGAAAGTTTTTCTTTTTCGGGCCACCCTGCCTTGGTGGGAATCGGCCAGTGTGATAATAAAAAAAAAAAATACTCTGCTCTTCTTATAACACTTCTGCTTTGTAAAAAACTCTCGTAAGCCACCTTTTTCTCTTTTATCACACCCTTTACTTCATCATTCCACCAATCACTCCTCTTTCCTCCTGCCCCCACCCTCCTATGACCACAAACTTCTGCCCCACATTCTAATACTGCATTTTTAAAACTATTCCAACCCTCTTCAACCCCCCCCCCCCCCCCACTACTCATCTTTGCACTAGCCCACCTTTCTGCCAATAGTCGCTTATATCTCGCCTGAACTTCCTCCTCTCTTAGTTTATACACTTTCACCTCCCTCTTACTTGTTGCCACCTTCCTCTTTTCCCATCTACCTCTTACTCTAACTGTAGCTACAACTAAATAATGATCCGATAAATCAGTTGCCCCTCTATAAACATGTACATCCTGGAGCGTACCCATCAACCTTTTATCCACCAATACATAATCTAACAAACTACTTTCATTACGTGCTACATCATACCTTGTATATTTATTTATCCTCTTTTTCATAAAATATGTATTACTTATTACCAAATTTCTTTCTACACATAGCTCAATTAAAGGCTCCCCATTTACATTTACCCCTGGCACCCCAAATTTACCTACTACTCCCTCCATAACATTTTTACCCACTTTAGCATTGAAATCCCCAACCACCATTACTCTCACACTTGATTCAAAACTCCCCATGCATTCACTCAACATTTCCCAGAATCTCTCTCTCTCCTCTACACTTCTCTCTTCTCCAGGTTCATACACGCTTACTATAACCCACTTTTCACATCCAATCTTTATTTTACTCCACATAATCCTTGAATTTATACATTTGTAGTCCATCTTTTCCTGCCATAGCTTATCCTTCAACATTATTGCTACTCCTTCTTTAGCTCTAACTCTATTTGAAACCCCTGACCTAATCCCATTTATTCAGGTGATATTGTTTCTCAGTCTATAATTTGTGAAAAGGCAAAGAAGTTGCCTGATGATCTCGTTAAGAAAATGCCTCAATATAGTGCTGCTTCTGATGAATTTAAGGCCAGCAAAGGCTGGCTTGAGAGATTTAAGATTCGTAGTGATATACACAGTGTGGTAAGGCATGGTGAGGCAGCCAGTTCAGACAAAAATGCGGTTGAAAAATATGTGAGGGACTTTAAGGAATACATAGAGACTGAAAACTTAAAACCTGAACAAGTATTTAACTGTGACGAAACAGGCCTGTTTTGGAAGAAAATGCCAAACAGGACCTACATTACTCAGGAGGAAAAGGCTCTCCCAGGACATATGCCTATGAAAGACAGGCTGACATTAATGTTGTTTAGTAATGCTAGTGGTGATTGCAAAGTGAAGCCTTTATTGGTGTATCACTCTGAAATTCCCAGAGTGTTCAAGAAAAACAATATTGTCAAGGGTAATTTGTGTGTGCTGTGGAGATCAAACAGTAAGGCATGGGTCACTAGGGAATTTTTCTTGGACTGGTTTTATGGTGTGTTTGACCCCACTGTGACAAAATACCTCCAGGAAAAGAAATTGCCACTCAAGTGCCTCCTGGTAATAGACAATGCTCCTGCTCATCCTCACAACTTGCAAGAGGAAATTGCAGGGGATACATTACACAAATAACCCGCACATAAAAGAGAGAAGCTTACGACGACGTTTCGGTCCGACTTGGACCACTGACAAAGTCACACTAACAGAGGTGGAGCAGGACGGCTATATATAGGCAGGAAGAGGTGGTAGTAGTAGTAGTACAAGAATTGTATATAATACCGACAGGATGTGTTAGTGTGACTTTGTCAATGGTCCAAGTCGGACCGAAACGTCGTCGTAAGCTTCTCTCTTTTATGTGCGGGTTATTTGTGTATTGTTCCAGTCACGGTATTGTGCCTTTTTGTTATTTAATTGCAGGGGAGTTTGGTTTCATTAAGGTGAAGTTTTTGCCTCCTAATACAACTTCTCTCCTCCAGCCCATGGACCAACAGGTCATTTCAAACTTCAAAAAACTCTACACAAAAGCAGTGTTTCAAAAGTGCTTTGAAATGACCTCAGACACTCAATTGACCCTAAGAGAGTTTTGGAAAGATTACTTCAATATCCTCAGTTGTGTAAACCTCAGGTAAGACTTGGTAGGGAGTGACTTAGAGGACCTTGAACTCTGCTTGGAGGAAACTGTGGCCAGAATGTGTAGAACAGAGGGATTTTGAAGGGTTTTGGGCTAACCCTCAGGAGCCTATGCCAGTAGTGGAAGCTATTGTGTCATTGGGGAAGTCCTTGGGGTTGGAGGTTTGTGACGAGGATGTGGAAGAGTTGGTGCAGAATGATGAGGAAGAACTAACCACTGCAGACCTGCAAGAGCTTCAGGTGCAACAGCAACAGATCACATCTCAGGAATGTTCTTCAGAGCAGGATGAAGAGAGACGGAGGAAGATGACTTCGTCAAGGATTAGGGAAATGTGTTCAATGTTCACAAAGGTGCAAGCATTTATGGATGAATTTTATCCTGTCACAGAAGTTGCAAGGCACATTGGCAGCATGTACAATGACACTCTTGTGGCCCATTTTAGGGAAATCCTAAGGGCTCGTGAGAAACAGAGCTCTCTGGACAGTTATTTTGTGCGACAGGGCCCCTCAAGGAAGGTTCCTTGATGTTGGTGAGGGGCTCTTGATTTAGGGAATTGGATCTGTGCTCCAGTTCCCCGAATTAAGCCTGAATGCCTTCCACATCCCCCCCCCCAGGCGCTGTATAATCCTCCGGGTTTAGCGCTTCCCCCTTGATTATAATAATAATAATAATTGTGCGACAGGGGTCCAGTGACTCTCAAGCTGGTCCTAGTGGAATTAAAAACCTAAGAAGGGAGGTAACCCCACCAAAGGACTTGGTACCTGAAGTCTTTATGGAAGAGAATTCTCCTTCCAAGCAATAGACAATCCTGAATCTTCCCTGCTGCTGGTACCTCACTCATCAACAACTCCACAATAAAGGTAAGTGGCATTTAATTATTGATTATTTTGCATGTCCCATTCGTTTTCGTGTCAGGAAATTTATATTTCATGTAAAAAAAAAAAATCAGACTTTGGGGTGTCAGGAACGGATTAATTCTATTTCCATTATTTCCTATAGGAAAAATTAATTTGACCAACAGCAATTTCGACTAACAGCAAGCTCTCTGGAACGGATTAATGCCGTTGGTTGAGGGTCCACTGTAGATATACATACAGAAAACAATGACAAATAATTATAAAGCACTAATAAAATGGATAAATGAACATTTAACATCACACTTACCTTTATTGACTCTTGTTGGTGTATGAAAAACATGTAGGAGGCAAGAGGAAGGCGAGTTTATTATGCTTCAATATGACGCTAATATCATCTCTATGGTTTATCTATCTATCACAATTCATCTAATATGACATAATAAACAATATTAATAACATCATGATATATATTCTAAAATGAATAAAATATGTCATAATGTATGTGAGGAGTAAGTGGTGGAAGTGTTGTTGTTGGGTTTATAAGGGCCAATGAGATAAGCTGTATATAGTGGTGATGGTGGTGAGGCACCAGCAGAACCCGCCACCATTGTTCACACTTAATGTACGTAATTTATAAATAAGAAATATTTGCATTTTAATTTACAAATAAGAAATATTTACATTTTAATTTATAAATAAGTAAGTTTATTCAGGTATACACAAATACAGTTACATACATAGATTATCATACATAGCAGCATATGTGTAAAATACCTAGGATAACCCAAAAAAGCCAGAGTGACGTACATATTTCCATTGGGGTCCTTTTGTATTTACACTTATATTTACTTTTATACTTACGCTTTTATATTTACACTTACCTTGGAGATGTTAGTTAAATTAGTTTGGAGGAGGAGATGCCAGCAGAGGTTTAGGGTGGTGGAAGATACATAGTAGGCTGGTGTATGTTCAGCGGCTCTATACACATCCAACAACACTGGAGGGTTACTTTCGTGTCGTTTTTCTATCACTTACTTAACTTGCTTGCTACACTGTTAATTCTACACTTTATCGCTGGCTGGCACTATAGCCTTTATCGATGCCTGCTGCTTTAGTATCATACATGTCGTAGAATCACTGCAGAAGGCACATTCTTCCCTCTCTTCCTCCTCCACTTGGGTACTTTGCTACGAGTTTTTTCTTGAATTCTATTGTGCTTCTTGCCTTCTTTACCACAGGGCTGGCACTAAAAGCTTTTTGGGCCCACGGTGGCTCATTTAGCAGTTACAAGCAGTAAAAACAATGGCATAATACAAAATATATCGCATATACGCGTGGAATCATCCTCACTGGCTTGTAAACAATGGCACACTACATGGAGACAGGCAGCCACGGCGGCTCAGGCCACGGGGACACGTTCAGGACCTGAGAAACTCAGGTCCTGAGCTGTAGCTTCTGACCTAATTTGTACTGGTATCTGTGCACTGTCACAGTCGGGGATTTTCTAGTGCTGAACTTAGATTCAGTATTATGGGAGTTTTGTGGAGGATCTGCTGATGGTCCCTACTTAGTGTCATTATGTTATCTCCTTGTTCCTGATTCTGTGTTGCTGCTGCTTGTTATATTGCTGTTCGGCGTATCAGTCGTTTTATTGTTCAAGCAAGCTGTTCTGATTGCCAGGTTGGTCAAGACGTTAGTTTTTGTGAGGACTTTTAGTCAGTCACTGGTTAAGTCTAGTTGAGTCTTGAGACATAGCGAACTACTTAGAGCACTAACACACACACACTCATACTCACTTGTATATATTCGTACTATGTTCTTAAATGCTAACAATGTACCAGACGGTACTTAAAAGTCATAAAAATGTGATATGTGCCTTCAGCACAATACTACTGTACACGAGAGAAGTGTAGGAACTTTTATCCTATATTATATTAAATTGATTACTTTGATTTGCTTTGATATTATACACCTAGACAACTTTATCTTTATTAATAAAGTTATTAAATTTTAATTTCTTTAGTTAGTAGCCTACCAGTTGCAATCTTGAAGCACTATTGAATCTTATTAAATTCTAATGGCTAATTGGACCAGGATACTGACTACTTGTTACAAAAACCCAGTAACAGGCTGGATGCTAGAAGGGCAGTCCTTTCTAGTATTCACTGGAGATCTCTATGCTTATTAGATATCGCGTTTTTTGTAACACCTCATGACAGTAATAATAGTCAATTTGAATTCGTCAGGAACTGAATAATTGTTAATTTCTGGAATCTCATTCATGTGTTCCTTCTTTCTTATCTTCTTATAATAACTCTCCTGAAGGGAGGTTCCTTAATGCTGGTGAGGGGGCTCTTAATGCAAGGAATAGTCCCTATGCTTCTAACGTTGATCAAACTTAATTGACTTCCATTCCCCAGGCACTGTTACCCCTATGGGTTAAGCACTTTCCCTAAATATAATAATACAGTAGACTGGATTAACACTTTTATCGGTAAGCATCGTAAAAAATCAGTTTAAACGGAGTACATGTAGGGGAAACGTGGCACACTCAGTGCTCTTTCCCCTCTGCCTCACAATGGACCTCAGGGTGAGTACATTGTCTTACAGGGAGGCCTATGTAATGTACACACCTTCCCTCACTCAGTGCTTTGTTTGTATGTGTCCAATACCATATTTGGACTGTTAGTAAATCAACTTGATCTTTTCATCATCCCATCTCATCTCGGCATAGTGACAATAGCAACCAAGAGGAATAAGAGTGATCCTTGAACTGGAAAAAAGCACAAGTGTAAAAGTCTTGATGTTTGGAGGAAAGAGTAGCACATGTGATGGAGACCGCACGAGCTTATAACCTGAATGAGGCATCAATTCGTACGATTAAGATGAATGAGGCAAAGATGCAAGCTTGTGTAATGAATAAACCAGGTTGTGACCTGAAGAGATTGACAAATAGGTCAGAGCAGCTGAATAAGATGGAAAAGTTGAGTGAGTAGATTGAGCAATAAACCAAGGAAGGTACACCACTTAATTTCATGTTAATAAGAGTAAGTCTTGCAATACATTAAAACTGTGTGATTAGGAAGACCTCCCTGAAGAAGAGTGCTTGTTTAGTACAGGATGGTTCCACAAATTCATATTGCTCAGTTGGTTGCATAATAAAAAGTTTTCCAGTGAAAGTGCTTCTGCTGACCATTCTGCTGCAGGGAATTTTCCTTCTGAGTTACAAGAAATTATTTCTGAGGGTGGCTACGAACCACAGTAAGTGTTTAATGCTGGCAAGACTAGTCTGTTGAAAGAAGATGCCAGCAAGAACTCAAATCTGTCAAAAAGAGAAAAGTGCAAGGAGATTCAAGACAGCAAAGGATTGCTTCAGCTTGCTCCTTTGTGGTAATGCATCAGGCAATTATAAGTGCAAGCTCATGATTATTTACCATTACAAGACTCCCCGTGGTTTGAAAGGTGTAGATAAAACCACCTTAACAGTTCTTTCAAGGTCAAATCAATTAGCATGGATGACAGAGGAATTATTTATTGGCTGGTTTAAGCACCACTTTATTCCCAAAGTCATGTTATACCTGTGCAGCAAGACCCTTGCATTCAAGGTTCACTTCATTCTTGATAATTCCTGTACTCGTCCGGGAGTTTTGTTGGATGTGGGTGCACATCCAACTTTGCCACCTAATATAACCATGGGGGTCATGGGTGTATCAGGACATTTGTGTGCAACTACACACAAAAAGTGATGCGGAACTTGTTGCGGCAATGAATGCTGACTCCGAGCTTGGAGTGCCACACTTTTGGCATAAATTTAACACTGCAGATGCCGTCAGCTATGTCAGAATTGCGTGGAATGAAGTGCCCCAGTCAATGTTAAATGCAGGCTGGGGAAAAGGTATGGCCTAGTGTGGTGAATACTTCACAGGTTTACCTTCAGTTGGGAGCCAGGTGCAGAAAATTGTTCAGCTGATTAGGAGATTGCCAGATGAGGGCTTTGAAGATGTGAATGAACTGTTAGAAGATGGTGACAAAGAAAGAAGTCCAGAGGAAATGTTGGCAGAGCTCATTGCCCAGACACAATGGTGGCAGATAACAGGAAGATTAGACTGAAACCCAGCCTTTCACTTCAGCCCAGTAGGGCTACACCGTACCTCTCCTATCAGAATCATCAACATGCACCAGCATTCAGAATTTAAGATAAGTAATATTTATGTAATCTTTAAAGATATAAGATTTTTTTTTTTAACATGTCGGCCGTTTCCCACCGAGGCAGGGTGATCCAAAGCAAAAAAAAAAAAAAACTTTCGTCATTCAACACTTTAACCATCACTCACACATAATCAGTCTTGGCAGTGGTGCTCAGATACGACAGTTTACATATCCCTCCAAACTGCCAGTATCCCAAAATGCAGACATTGTACTTCCCATTTCCAGGACTCAAGTCTGGCTAACTGGTTTTCCTGAATCCCTTCACTAAATATTAACCTGCTCACACTCCAACAGCTCATCAGGTCCCAAAAACTATTCGTCTCCATTCAGTCGTATCTAACACACTCACACATGCTGGAAGTCCAAGCCCCTCGCCCACGAAACCTTTACCCCCTCCCTCCAACCTTTTCGGGGACAACCCCTACCCCACCTACCTTCTCCTACAGATTTATATGCTCTCCAAGTCATTTTACTTTGTTCCATTCTCTCCAAATGACTACACCTCAACAGCTCGTCTTCAGCCCTCTGACTAATACTTTTAGTAACTCCACACCTCCTAATTTCCACACTATAATTTTCTGCATAACATTTACACCACACATTGCCCTTAGACAGGACATATCCACTGCCTCCAACCGCCTCCTTGCTGCAGCATTTACAACCCAAGCTTCACACCCATATAAGAGCGTTGGCACCACTATACTCTCGTACATTTCCCTTCTTTGCCTCCATGGATAACATTTTTTGTCTCCACAGATACCTCAGTGCACCACATGCCTTTTTTCCTTCATCAGTTCTATGGTTAACTTCATCCTTCATAAACATAAGTACAGTGGACCCCCGGTTAACGATATTTTTTCAATCCAGAAGTATGTTCAGGTGCCAGTACTGACCGAATTTGTTCCCGTAAGGAATATTGTGAAGTAGATTAGTCCATTTCAGACCCCCAAACATACACGTACAAACGCACTTACATAAATACACTTACATAATTGGTTGCACTCGGAGGTGATCGTTATGCGGGGGTCCACTGTATTTTATTAAATATAAAACATCACTGTATCCATAGTTTCATTATTATCATATTTTTTTTTTTTTTTACAATTTTGAGAGTCTAAAAGATTTAGTTGGTTTTCTTTGGGGCCTGATGAATATTTTGAGTAGTTAAATATTAATAGTAGGAGTGCGGAAGAGCCAGAGGTGGATGTGGGAAAGGTGTGCTGGGTGTTAGAATGAGGTGTGTTGGATGTTAAAATGTTAAGCGGGTAAAGCACCTGGGACAGATTGGATTAAGACATGTTGAAACCAGGTGAGAGTATTGTTTTGGAGTGGTTGATATATTCAATATATGCATGGAAGAAAGAAATTTACCAAAGGATAGGAAGAGAGCATACATGGTTGCTTTAAGAGAAAAGGCGATAAGAGGGTTTACGAATTAGGGAAATAAACCTGCTGAGAATTATTTTTGAAAGAATATATAAGTGAACAATACTTAATATAAAGGTAAAAAGCTGTTTGTTACATTTAGAAAAGTATATTATAGGGTGAATAAAAGATCAGCGTGATAGATGTTGGAAATGAAATAGGTGGTAGGGTATTAAAACAGTTTTTATGCAGAGCATGAGCTCCAGATAGGGTATGTAGGAGAGTGAGGACTATTTTCCAATAAAAGACTGCTTAAGATATGCATGGTTAATTAGCATATTTGTAAATGAGGTTGTAAAAGAAGTGAATGCTAGTGTTGGAAGGGGGTGTTCTATTAAAAGTTAATGACCTTATATAGATTAGAAGTTGTCACAGTTATTCTTTCCTTCTGACACTGTTCATATGGGAACTCTGAGGACAAGTTACAGCAAAGATTGGTGGGTGAATTTACGAGAGCATGTAAAAAAAAAAATTAAAAACGAACGTGAAAAAGAGGAAAGTGATGAGAGTGATTTTTATGAAAGGTTAGGCAATGAAAGGTTGGATATCAGATTGGAGGGCGTGAGTATGGAGTAAGTGAATGTGTTAGATATCTGGACGTGAGCATGTCAGCAAACAAGTCTGAAAGACGAGATGAACTAAGGGATAGATAGAGATAAAAATAGGTGGTGTGCTGAGGTATGTGTGGAAAGCAGTTTATCTATGGAGTGAAAAAATGAGAATGTACCAATACTTTTATATGGATGAGGCATGGGCTTTAATGCCATGGAGTGAGGAGAAGGCTGGAGGCAGTGGCAATGTCATGTTTGAGAGCAATGTGTAGTGTAAATATTATACAGATATTTTAGAAATTAGAAGATGGTGTGGGGTTATCAAAGGTATAATTCAGAGAGCTGGGGGGAGGGGGGGGTTGCTGATGTGGTTTGGGCATTTAGAGACCATGAAGCAGAATTGGATAAC
The DNA here is from genome assembly GCF_038502225.1 of Cherax quadricarinatus. Lineage (NCBI taxonomy): Eukaryota > Metazoa > Arthropoda > Malacostraca > Decapoda > Parastacidae > Cherax > Cherax quadricarinatus. Next base: position 8,080,651 of record NC_091299.1, read on the forward strand.
CAAAAGGGTGTGTAAATCTAGAGTGGAAGAATGGATGGGTTGGGGTCGTCCCAGGAAGGGTTGGAGGAAGGGCCCTGAGCATCCTGCAGGCTTGTATTAGCGTTATAGAACGGAATGGAAACAGATAGTTTTTTATGGCATGACGTCCTGATGTAGTGTGATCAAAGTTACATCTGTAAAGGGATTCAGGGAAAACCAGTTAGCCATACTTGAGTCCTGGAAGTGAAAAGTACGGTGCCTGCACTCTGAAGGAGGGGTAGGAATGCTGCAACTCTGAAGCTTATTTTAATTGTGATGTATGTTTACTTATGGCAAGATATTTATTAAATGAATGATGGTGAATGTATTTCCTATTTTGGGTCACCCAACAACCTTGATGGGAGATGGCTGGCATGTTAAAGAAATTATACACAGTATGTGGGAGTGGGATGTTCTTATATTGTAACAGCTAGTATTCTACTCTCACAGAATGATGAAGGTTCTTATAGCCAGCCAGATGTTACACAAAATATTGAGCTTATGCTATTATTGTATGTGTAAACATTTGAACTAAGGGCTGAAAGCTTAACAAAATACATTAAACCTTGATTAACGAGAAATCAGATTCCATGATTTACAATAATAATAATTTTTATTTCTACATGTACAAGGTATACAGGCCTAACTGACATCAATGACATACTACTGTATGGAAAACCGCTTGATATGCAGAGCATTTCAGGCAAATTAGGTTAATTTTGTCCCAGGATGTGACCCACACCAGTCGACTAACACCCAGGTACCTATTTTACTGATAGGTGAACATGGACAGCAGGTGTCTTAAGGAAACAAGTCCTAATATTGACACACGCTAAAAGGCTTATTTATGCACTGTGAACCTCTTCAAGGGGGGCTCCTCATTGTGGTGAAGAGGCTCTTGGTCTGAGGAATCAGACCTGTCGGTCTCCTTCCTCAGACCGAACCTAATTACCCCCCAGTCCCCCCCTCCCTATCCCATCCTCCCCTTTTTCCTTTCCTCCTCCTCCTCCTCCCCACCCTTCCCTTTTGCCCTTCCTCTTTTTGGCCTTTGGGATTTCTCCCACAGGCGCGCTAGTTCCTAGGTAGGGGAAAGGATACCAGGGTCCATCCCATTCCGTTGAGGTTCTTGGCGGTGGCGTAGTTTGCCGTGGAATCTGGATCGCCTGGGGATGTCCCGATCCCTCTCCGGTATCCTGGAGTACCTTTGGGTGTCTTTCGGGCGACGGGTGTATCTCTGGAAGCCACCTTTCGGATTCTGGGGGTGGTGGCCGAAGGAGGTATGCTTTGTGGTGGATATCCAGCCGCCCTCTCTTTTGTCCACCGAGGTAGCTTGGCAGATGTGAGGTTGCTATCCCGGATTGCTGGTTTACTGGCATGAAGGGTAGGGTATGGCACGGGTTCCATGCTGCATCTTTGCTACTAGCGGTGCTGAGGTCCTCTTGGGCGCGGAGGGAGATTTCCGGCCCTTTCATTCCTCCTGGGAACTGTTCCTCCCCGCTCCCCCCCCCCCTTTTTTTTTTTTCTTAACAAAAAGCAAAGGAGTAACCTAACCATGGAGAACCCAATCCATGAACCCACTACCCCCGGGCCCCTTCTTGATACTGCACCCCATTCTGACCCTGCCTTATTTTTAGACCACTCTTCGGACACTCCTGATGCCCCTGTACCTCTTGCTGGTGCTGTTTCCTCACCTGCTTCCGGTACCGGGGCTTCGACTGACTCCTTCGATTTGTCTGGCCTCCGCTCTCCTTTAACTATGCTTCCGGCCTCTCCCTCTACGGTACGGCAATTTTCGACTCGCCAGCCCATTTCACGCCGGACCAACTCTGGTCCTACTCCTAAACGCCAACATCAATCTCCTGATGATGCTCCTTCGTTACCTTCCCATTCTACTCGGAAAAGACCGACACGTCATGCACTCCCTATCCACGCTCAGTTTCGGACCACACAATGGACTAAATTCTTTACTTTAAGACTGACTTCTTCTTCTGCCTATCTTTCTGACCATAGTATTGGCAAAGCGCTCCTGTGTCATGTTGGTAGAGATATTTCATTTCATGCTCTCAAGAGCGGTACGCGCATCGTCACTGTCCAGAATGCTTCCCAAGCTCATGATCTTTCTCTCCTTTCGAATATCGATACTACTCCTATCACTATTGAAAAACATCTTTCTCTCAATTCTTGTAGTGGTACTGTCATTCTGTCCCATACCATAGTCCAACAGAATTTCCAGTCATGTGGCAATGGCATTCTTGAACAGCTGGAACTCCAGGATCTCCCAATCCTCAAAGTAGACACTTATGTCCTTCCTGCCCGGGGGCGGAGACGTTACCCTTGCAATGTGGTTCGTTTAACTTTTGACAGCCGAGAACTCCCATCCTCTGTATATATCGCGGGACATCGGTTACAAGTTCGAAAGGTGATCCCTACACCACAACAGTGTAGAAATTGCTGGCGTTTTGGACACCCAGCAAAATATTGCAGATCTATAGCCGAATGCTCAGTCTGTTGTGCCGACGACCATTTTAATACATCTTTCAGTCATCCTCCATCTTGCCTTAATTGTAATGAAGCTCGCCCTTCGTACTCCCGCCGTTGCCAGGTCTACTTAAATGAACGTGAAATCCGTTGCCTCAAAGAGGCAGGTCTCCCTTATGCTATGGCAGTTACTCATCTCCGCCTCCAAGGGAGACTACTACATGTTACTTATTCTCGTGTTTCAAAACATCCCCCCACTTCTGGGGTTCCATCTTCTGCAGCCTCCTCTGTTGTTACCCCTCCCATAGCCACTCCGGCATCTAATCCTTTTGCTGTCCTTGGCTCTGACGTCATGACTACAACTCAGTCTGTTCTCACATCTTCGCGTCCTTCCTCACAAGCCCCAGTATCGACAAGACCTCGTATGACACCTTATACCAATCGCCCCTCTACTTCTCAGAAGTCCAAAAAATCCACATTGCTCAAATCTTCTTTGCCTCTTCCTTCCCTTCTTCCACCTCCACACTTTACCTTTCCAGTCTCTGTGCCTAGTTCTTCCCCTCTCTGGCTCTATTACAAGTGTGGAGATTCACCCTCCTCCTCGTACTATGCCTTGCACCCCCATCCCCTCCCAAGTTTCTCCCTCTTCTGCCACCTCCCAGGTTTCTGCCTCTTCTGTCCCCCCCACACTTCATCTCCAGTCCCTTACACTCTCTCGCCCCCCTCTACTTTGGTACAGTCCATTACTGTCCCAATCTTTACTCACCCTGCCCCTTCTACCTCCAATATGGCCTCCCATACATCTTTGAATTCAGAAACACTTGAAGCCATTTCAGAATATATTGCAGAGACTAAACCTTCAATGGACACTGATTCACTTCCTGTTCCTTCTCTTCCCTCTCCTCCATCTTCACAACCCCATTCTTCGCAACGCTCCATTCCTTCGCTGCTTGAACGTCTTCCAATGCCACCACACGTTGACTTTTCTAACCCCTCTAGTCCGTAGGTGCCTTTCCCTATGAATTCCTGGGATTTTCTTCATCGCCAATCATGGCCTATTTACAGTGGAATATCCGCGGCCTCAGGGGTAATCGGGGTGAGCTTCAGATGTTGCTTTCCAGGTTTTCCCCTGTTGGTGCTTGCTTACAAGAGCCAAAATTACACTCAGCTGTTTTCCAACCTATCTCAGGCTATAATTTATTGTATTCTTCGGATCCTTTCTCAGATAGGACCTTTAATGAAAGTGCCCTTCTACGCAATGATATTCCGTACTGTCAACTATTTGTCCATACCTCGCTGCATTACACTGCAGCCCATATCCACTTGAATAAGTGGTTTACAATATGTTCTTTATATCTCTCCTTTTCGAGCATTTTCTGTCCCAGACTCTGCCTTTCTTGTTTCATCCTTACCACCACCACCACTTCTGTTACTTGGTGATTTTAACGCCCACCATTTCCTCTGGGGGGTCTCATTGTGACTCAAGTGGCATCCAGTTGGAGGTTTTTCTCGCCTCTCAGCCCCTCCATGTTTTAAATACGGGTACTCCCACCCATTTTGATCCTCTTACTCATACTCTCTCTTGCATCGATCTATCAGTCTGCTCTTCCTCCACTGCACTAGACTTCACCTGGTCTGTTCTACTGGACTTACATGACAGCAATCATTTTTCAATCATTCTTACTTCTCCTTCATATTCACCACCTTTCCGTAGCCCTCGCTGGCAATTTGATCAGGCAAATTGGGACCTTTACTCGCAGCTCACTGCTTTTAGTGAGGTTCCTTCTTCATCCTCCATTGATGAGCTACACCTCTTCTCGATGTCAGTTTATACCGCAGCTTCTCGTTCTATACCCCAAACCTCAGGCAAGCATTCTCAGAAGTGCATGCCTTGGTGGTCTCCTGCTTGTGCTCGAGCAGTACATTTGAAACGCGCTGCATGGGGCAGGTACCGATACAATAGAACCAATGAGAGACTTCTTGATTTTAAGCAGAAGCATGTGATTGCTCGCCGTGTCATCTGTGCTGCTAAACGCACTTGCTGGCGAGACTATGTTTCCACCATCACCTCTGCTTCCTCTATGAGTGCAGTCTGGAAAAAAAGTGAGGAAATTGAGTGGTAAATACTCTCCTGACCCGGCTCCTGTTCTACGGGTCACCGGTATTGATGTAGCAAACCCTCTTGACGTTGCCATTGAAATTGGCACTCATCTGGTCCATATTTCCCGGGGGCTCCATCTATGCCCCTCGTTTCTTTCCTCAAAGTCTGCCAGAGAGTTAGTACCCTTGGACTTTTCTTCTCTCAGAGAAGAACAGTATAATGTGCCTTTTACACTTCAGGAACTGGAGGCAACACTCTCAGCTTGCCGATCATCGGCAGCTGGACCTGACGACATTCATATTCGTATGTTACAACATTTACATCAGTCAGCCCTTGTAGTCCTCTTACACCTCTTCAGTCTTATTTGGGCACTAGGAAATCTGCCACTGTTCTCCCTTTCTGCAAGCCGGGTACTACAGGACATGATGCCTCCCACTATCGTCCCATCGCTCTTACTAGTGCAGTTTGCAAAGTGATGGAACGTCTGGTAAATCGCCGTTTAATGTGGTATTTAGAGACACACAACAGTCTCTCTGCTAGTCAATATGGCTTTCGTAAGGGCCGTTCTACCATAGACCCCTTACTACGCTTGGATACGTATTTTTTGACCTTGAGAAGGCATATGACACAACTTTGAGGTATAATATTTTGGCCCAAGCCCACTCCTTAGGCCTCCGAGGCAATCTACCATCCTTCTTTAAGAACTTTTTAACTGACAGACACTTCCGTGTTCAAGTCAATAATGTGCTTTCCCCGGACTTTGTCCAAGCTGAAGGTGTCCCTCAGGGATGTGTTCTGAGCACAACACTTTTTCTCCTTGCTATAAATGATTTGGCTTCTGTTCTTCCACCCAATATTTGGTCATCACTCAATGTTGATGACTTCGCTATTGCTTGTGCAAGCACTGACTCATCTCATTGCAGTTTCTCTCCAGCATGCAGTCGACCGTGTTTCCACTTGGGCCACCACGCATGGGTTTAAATTTTCCAGTACCAAAACTCACCAAATTACTTTCACTAGATGCTCTGTCATCTCCGATCATCCTTTGTATCTCTGTGGCTCTCGTATCCCCGAACGTGATAGTCAGGTTTCTAGGCCTTCTCTCTGACCGTAGGTTATCCTGGAAACCTCACATTACCTCTGAAGGCAACTTGTCACAGCCGGCTAAACCTTCTTTGGCTACGCCGTATCTCTACCAAGCATAAAGATATTGTTTTTTGGTGGGTCCCTGGTCATGTCGACGTACAGGGCAATGAACAGGCAGACACTGCTGCGCGGTCAGCAGTACATGACCTACCAATTTCCTATAGAGGTGTTCCATTTCTGGACTATTTTGCTGCAATAGCTACCCACCTTCACACCCGTTGGCAACAACGTTGGTCAGCTCTGCTCAGTAACAAACTTCATTCTATTAAACCGAGCATAGGTTACTGGCCGTCTTCTTGTCATCAGTGCCAAGGTTGGGAGACCACTCCCGCCTTCGCATTGGCCACACTAGTCTTACTCATGGGTATCTCATGGAGAGGCACCCTGTTCCTCTCTGTGAGCAGTGTCAAGTTCCAGTATCGATTAGCCACATTCTGTTAGACTGCCCTCTCTATCAACGAGCACGCAGAATTTACCTCCAACGTCATCTTCGTTCTACTACTCTCTCTCTCTCTCTTTACCTTCCCTTTTTGCTGATGGACCCTCCTTTAATCCTGACTCTCTCATTGACTTCTTAACAACGACTGATTTACTCCACAAACTCTGATGATGATACCTTTTGCATTCCCTTCAGCCCTTTCTAGTTCAGTCTCTTGCTGCCCTTTACCCTTTCACCATCCACTGCCCCGCTGTTATCCGTAACCTATTACTCATCCATCTCCCTTTTGCCACCTGATGTCCTTGCTTCCTTCCTGCCCTGCAGCGCTGTATAGTCCTTGTGGCTTAGCGCTTCTTTTTTATTATAATAATAATATGCACTGTAAAGCATGAAAGAAACAAGTGATTTCTAGTGCAAGCCTCTGCTAATTTATTGTGCAGAAAATATCCATGCTTTAAAAGGTCAAGTCAAAACTTATTTGACAGTCTAATAAGGTAGCATGGATAACTTAGGCCTTGCTTGAATAGTTCAAACATTTAAATCCTGCAGTCAAGATGTACCTGACGAGAAAGAGCCTTGCAGTCTAGGTTCTCATCATTCTTGATAACTCGTCTAGTCCCATAGTCTCTGGACCCAAATGTGAAGGCTGTTTTTACCAACCAATAAGGCGTTTTTGATACTGTCACTGGATGAAAGAGCCAAGTCATTTAATCAATGACAGCAAAGTAGATTACCGCTATAAATGAATAAATCTTTATTCTACAAGTACATGTGCAAGGTATACAGACCATATCTGACATCAATGACACTACTATATAGAAAGCCGCTTGTTATGCAGCGCATTTCGGGCAAATTAGGTAAATTTTGTCCCCAGGATGCGACCCACACCAGTCGACTAACACTGGTAGGTGAACATGGACAGCAGGTGTCTTAAGGAAACATGTCCTAATGTTTCTAGCCATACCGGGGATCTAACCAACGGACCTCAGTGTGTGTGAGCTGAGTGCGATAGCAATCGTGCTAGCTTTGTAGAAAATGAGACTTAAAATTCAAGGCATTTATTAAAGGAAACTCTTCATTACAAGTGGCTTTATCAGTTCTAATTAGGACTGATGAAGCCACTCGTAATGAAGAGTTAACTTTAATAATGTCATGAACTGTACACAGGTATCCCTTTCCACAATTTGTGGGTATTACCATACCATTAACAACTTTGCCTCTCGTTCTCTAAGACAAACCCAACACAATCAGAATTATTTCTTCCCGGTCCAACTCTCCTGCCTCTTTGAATTTTGTTTCGATAATTGCTTGGTCATCAAATTTCCATTAATTTATAATAAGCGTTGTATCTTGTGTCACCCATACAGGTTTGGCGCCTGTCTATAAATTATATTCATAACGTTAACAGAAAAGGTCTTTCTTGAGATTTATGTTACATTAAAGCACCTTTTTTTTTCTTTCTTAATTACTTACTATATCCGGAAAAGGTTACTAGTCTATTGAATTTTATGTTACCTTCTACAACCCGCTTATCGTATGGGGAAAGAATTTTAACTCACTCCATGGAATTGGAAATCAAACACTTCAGAGATGAAAACTATGACGGAATACCCCTCAAGGAAGGTTCCTTGATGTTGGTGAGGGGCTCTTGATTTAGGGAATTGGATCTGTGCTCCAGTTCCCCGAATTAAGCCTGAATGCCTTCCACATCCCCCCCCCCCAGGCGCTGTATAATCCTCCGGGTTTAGCGCTTCCCCCTTGATTATAATAATAATATGATGGAATACAGAGGAAGTAAAGATAGATTCATGCTGACTATAAGTCTGATCATGGGATGATCCTTGATGCCAATAAGGGGCTCTTGATGCAAGGAATTACACCCCGTCCTCCCCTTTACTTGAAGTCAACCTGATTGCCTCCCATTTTTCCAGGCTATGTTTTCCCCTCAAGGAAGGTTCCTTGATGTTGGTGAGGGGCTCTTGATTTAGGGAATTGGATCTGTTCTCCAGTTCCCCGAATTAAGCCTGAATGCCTTCCACATCCCCCCCCCCAGGCGCTGTATAATCCGCCGGGTTTAGCGCTTCCCCTTTGATTATAATACTAATCCAGGCTATGTTTGACACCTACGAGTTTAGCTCTTCCCCTAAACGGTCTGAATATAAGGAAAAGTTTGCAAGATTGATCTTTCATACTTGTTCTTCGCTCCTTCACCCCTTCTGTTCTTCCCTCTCCCACCTTTACAGTGCTTCCCTCCCTCCCCTCCCACGCGTAACTCCCATTCCTTCTGTTCTTCCCTCCACACCTCGCTCCCTCACCCCCTGTTATAACAATAATAATATCTTTATTTACTACAAGTACATATACAAGGTATACAGACCATAGCTGACATCAATGACATACTACTATACAGAAAGTCCCTTGTTATGCAGAGCATTTCGGGCAAATTAGGTCAGTTGTGTCCCAGGATGCGACCCACACCAGTCCACTAACTCTCAGGTACCCATTTTACTGATAGGTGAACAGGGACAGTAGTTTATGGAACAGGGACAGGTGGCTTATGGAAACACGTCCCTAATGTTTTCCAGGTCCAGGTTGGCCAGTCGTACCGGAGGAGATTCGAACTCCTGACCTCAACGTGGGAGTTGAGTGCTCCCACCACGTCACGTCACTCCCTCACCCCCTATTGTTCTTCCCTCCACACGTCACTCCCTCACCCCTTGTTCTTCCCTTCCACCACACGTCACTTCCTCACCCCCAATTGTTCTTCCCTCCCTTCACGTGTAACTATACGACCTACATAGCGCTCGACCCACCATCAGTGTGGCTGTGATGAGTGTCAGTGCTGGCCGCTGCTACTTTTACCTCTCAAGCTCCTCAGTTTATTGCAACATAACTCGGCTTTCCCCAGCCGCACAAATTCTCCCTGGAAACAGTTCTTAGTTATGTACAGTGTGAATAAATTTAAGTAACCCGGAGAATAAATCAATCTAGAGACACCAAGAGGTATGTGGCAGTATTATTGTTCTACTGTGGAACCCTGTGATACACAAACAGGTAAACATAACACTGTCCTCTGTTAAACAATACTATAAATGTAATGGTTTACTGTGGGCCCAGCTGTATAGTCCTTGTGGCCTAGCGCTTCTTTTTGATTATAATAATAATACTGTGGGCCCAAGTTCAGTGGTATACTAGAGGTTTATCGTTTTCATAAGTACTGAATAACGCAGGTCAAGTGATTAAAACTTCTACTTGTGAAAGTTGCATATAGATTGTGCGGATTATTTTGGTATTTCTTAACTACAGGTTATCGTGGTGTGTTGAAAAGGGTATAAAATACCGACAAGTTAATGTTTAAGACACATGTGCAACAGTTAGGAAGAAGTTTACTGTGTAACCGAAACTTTTCAACCTAACCGTTGCACATGTGTCTTATCAAGTTATCGTAGTTATTTGTACTTTCTATACAATACGCTTAGTTAGGTTTAACACCTCATGTAAGTGGGTCATTAAAGGCCATTATTCACCTATACACACTATTTCAGTCCCTAAAATAAGGATCAAGTAAACTGTCAGTAAATTCAGGTGATAGTCTATTCGTCAGAAAACAACATTGTCTCAAGACACGAGTCTTTAACAATTGATGACCTGTTACAAATTAAGAATACACAGGCCTACCCCAGCTGCCCTTTATACTCATAAAATAAAAGCGCACAACATATTTGTGTATCCTAAGACAAGATGTTGATAGCTTTACGAGTGTCCTAAAGACAACAGAGCTGTTTAGCGTAATAAATGCTTATAACTGAAACGTTTCTCGGGACTTCGAATTGATGGTTAGGTGGACAGTGCTGTGTCGTCCGTCATAACCGGTACTGTTATTAAAGTAGGTCCTGTTATTGAAGGTGGTGTAGCGCTGTATGACCCTTATGGGTTCAGCGCTTAGTTATGATGATAATGTTAATCGAAGGAAGTAATGTTATTGAAGAAGGTACTGCTATTTGAGGCACTGTTATTTAAGGAGAAGCTGTTATTAAAGGTGATAGAAAGTAATGACTGGTGACTTAAGAAATGACTGGCTGGGTGAGAGGTTGGGCTTTAATCTGATGGTTTTATTCATCTCAGGTGTGTCCATTCCTCTTCCCTTCAGCCACCCCTTTCTCTCCCCCTCCCCGTCGGGCTCCTCATCTCGGGGTCCCTCACTCCCTCACCTTAGATCCTTCTCTCCCTCACCCTCACCTCCCGTCCCTCACTACACACGTCACACTAGGCAGTAACTTTCTATTAACACGGAGTGCTCTTCGATAGAACACACGAGTGCTCGTTGGTATGACCCTTACGAGTTTAGCATTTAACTGGCTTGTAGCATTATTATATGAACATTATAATTGTGCTAACTTGTCAGGCTCGCACAGTCCTCCAGACTTCCAGAAATCACTCAAAAGGAGTTTAATCATTTGTCATAACGAGCTTTCGTATTTCGGTCACTGCGTGATCCGAGAAAAGTATCCCCACATACCTCGGCGCTGTATGAGCCATGTAGGTTTAGCGCTTCTTTTTTATTATAATCCCCATTTTCCACAAGCCCTGTTCCCTGTGCATTAATGTACATTATTGGAATAGTGCAGAGTGCGGCATAAGTTGTTAATGCGATTAAACATTAGCGCTGTAGACTTGAAGGTTATCACAACTGGCGATCACAAGTCATTATATGGAAAAAAAATATATCCAAATTTCGCCAAATCTGATGCAAAATTTTGAAAGTGACCTACGAAACCAATAACAAAATGTATAAGCACATTAAACCTGAAGCCGCTCAAATGTTGCATAATCAAGTCACCAGCACGGACTCAATCCCTGACTCTGTCCATCTTTTCTATCGATTCGTCAGCCATTAAAGACCGATGCCGTTCACACTCGTAATTTTTTTCAGAGGAAAAAACTAAACCCATAGGAAACTTAGCGCCTGTAATGAGGGCATTTTAAATTCGACCCAAGCAACCGGAAGATAAGTCCAATTTCATAGATCAAGAGCCCCTTGTCGGCATCGAGGCAAACTAATGAAAAATAATACTGTACCACTTCGATATTACAAGAGGCAACATGACATCAACACACTACATGAAACATATTAACCATCAAAGTAGGATACACAAGGGCTGTTATTTTAAAGTCAATCGGAGAAGTCTGCCTCTGTTACCACATAAAATATGAACTTGGGCACCGTCATAAGCAATTGCCTGATATTTTTTTCTTTCTCTTATTTATTCCCCTCGTAACTCGAGACTGTATGACCCTTGTGGGTTTAACACTTAGTCGTAATTATAATAACTCTAGGAACCCCTCATCTGATTCATATTTTGAAGGCTTGTGCACAGTAACGAGGACCAGTCTAGGGACACCTGGTATGTCCATGTGTCCTATAAGCAAAGTTATTCATTGTATTCCTGACGTGGCTTCATACATTCACAAAACCTTGTGGTTTAGCGCTTCTTTTTGATAACATACATTCACAAAAAAGATGCTTCCTAATTCAGTTTCGGTGGTGAGTGAAATTCAAGTGTGTAAAGCTGAGAAATTTTACACACTAAGGTACTTGAGGAAGTAGATCATGGTAATGAATATAATATTGTGTATATGGACACCAGTAAAGCTTTTGATAGTCCCACACTGGAGGTTATTGAGGATACCTGGAGAGAGTTCCGGGGGTCAGCGCCCCCGCGGCCCGGTCTGTGACCAGGCCTCCTGGTGGATCAGAGCCTGATCAACCAGGCTGTTGCTGCTGGCTGCACGCAAACCAACGTACGAGCCACAGCCCGGCTGATCCGGAACTGACTTTAGGTGCTTGTCCAGTGCCAGCTTGAAGACTGCCAGGGGTCTGTTGGTAATCCCTCTTATGTATGCTGGGAGGCAGTTGAACAGTCTCGGGCCCCTGACACTTATTGCATGGTCTCTTAACGTGCTAGTGACACCCCTGCTTTTCATTGGGGGGATGTTGCATCTTTTGCTTTCGTAGTGAGTGATTTTCGTGTGCAAGTTCGGTACTAGTCCCTCTAAGATTTTCCAGGTGTATATAATCATGTATCTCTCCCGCCTGCATTCCAGGGAATACAGGTTTAGGAACCTCAAGCGCTCCCAGTAATTGAGGTGTTTTATCTCCGTTATGCGCGCCGTGAAGGTTCTCTGTACATTTTCTAGGTCAGCAATGTCACCTGCCTTGAAAGGTGCTGTTAGTGTGCAGCAATATTCCAGCCTAGATAGAACAAGTGACCTGAAGAGTGTCATCATGGGCTTGGCCTCCCTAGTTTTGAAGGTTCTCATTATCCATCCTGTCATTTTTCTAGCAGATGCGATTGATACAATGTTATGGTCCTTGAAGGTGAGATCCTCCGACATGATCACTCCCAGGTCTTTGACGTTGGTGTTTCGCTCTATTTTGTGGCCAGAGTTTGTTTAGTACTCTGATGAAGATTTAATTTCCTCGTATTTACCATATCTGAGTAATTGAAATTTCTCATCGTTGAACTTCATATTGTTTTCTGCAGCCCACTGAAAGATTTGGTTGATGTCCGCCTGGAGCCTTGCAGTGTCTGCAATGGAAGACACTGTCATGCAGATTCAGGTGTCATCTGCAAAGGAAGACACGGTGCTGTGGCTGACATCCTTGTCTATGTCGGATATGAGGATGAGGAACAAGATGGGAGCGAGTACTGTGCCTTGTGGAACAGAGCTTTTCACCGTAGCTGCCTCGGACTTTACTCTGTTGACGACTACTCTGTGTTCTGTTAGTAAGGAAATTATAGATCCATCGACCGACTTTTCCTGTTATTCCTTTAGCACGCATTTTGTGCGCTATTACGCCATGGTCACACTTGTCGAAGGCTTTTGCAAAGTCTGTATATATTACATCTGCATTATTTTTGTCTTCTAGTGCATTTAGGACCTTGTCGTAGTGATCCAATAGTTGAGACAGACAGGAGCGACCTGTTCTAAACCCATGTTGCCCTGGGTTGTGTAACTGATGGGTTTCTAGATGGGTGGTGATCTTGCTTCTTAGGACCCTTTCAAAGATTTTTATGATATGGGATGTTAGTGCTATCGGTCTGTAGTTCTTTGCTGTTGCTTTACTGCCCCCTTTGTGGAGTGGGGCTATGTCTGTTGTTTTTAGTAACTGTGGGACGACCCCCGTGTCCATGCTCCCTCTCCATAGGATGGAAAAGGCTCGTGATAGGGGCTTCTTGCAGTTCTTGATGAACACGGAGTTCCATGAGTCTGGCCCTGGGGCAGAGTGCATGGGCATGTCATTTATCGCCTGTTCGAAGTCATTTGGCGTCAGGATAACATCGGATAGGCTTGTGTTAACCAAATTTTGTCTCTCTCATAAAAAATTCATTTTGATCTTCGACTCTCAGTCTGGTTAGCGGCTTGCTAAAAGCTGAGTCATATTGGGACTTGAGTAGCTCACTCATTTCCTTGCTGTCATCTGTGTAGGACCCATCTTGTTTAAGTAGGGGCCCAATACTGGACGTTGTTCTCGACTTTGATTTGACATAGGAGAAGAAATACTTTGGGTTTCTTTCGATTTCATTTATGGCTTTTAGTTCTTCCTGCGATTCCTGACTCCTATAAGATTCCTTTAGCTTAAGTTCGATGCTTGCTATTTCTCTGACCAGTGTCTCCCTACGCACTTCAGATATATTGACCTCTTTTAGCCGCTCTCTTATTCTTTTCCGTCGCCTGTAAAGGGAGCGCCTGTCTCTTTCTATTTTACATCTACTCCTTTTTCTTAGAGGAATAAGCCTTGTGCATACATCGAGTGCCACCAAGTTAATCTGTTCTAGGCATAAGTTGGGGTCTGTGTTGCTTAGTATATCTTCCCAGCTTATATCGGTTAGGACTTGGTTTACTTGGTCCCACTTTATGTTTTTGTTATTGAAGTTGAATTTGGTGAATGCTCCATCGTGACTAATCTCATTATGTCGGTCTGGGGCTCCACGCATACATGTCTGAGACACGGAATAGATTTTTTTTCCTGGACAGAGGCATGGTTGACAGACAGGCAACAGAAAGTTTGCATAAACGGGAAGAAATCAAAGTGGGGAAGCGTCACGAGCGGTGTTCCACAGGGGTCTGTGTTGGGCCCCTTCTTGTTCACAATTGACATAAATGACATAGATGAGGAAATAAATAGCGACATAAGCAAGTTTGCCAATGACACCGAAATAGGCCATCAAATTCATTCTGACAAAGGCACTAGAATGTTTCAGGAATATAAGAATAGATTGATGGAGTGGTCGGAGAAGAGGCAGAAGCAGTGTAACATAGACAAACGCAAAGTTCTAATCTTTGAAAAGGAAAATAAGCATGGCACTTAAACTAAATAATGTTGGTCTTATTATCATTGATTGCAAAAAAAAAAAAAGATTTAGACGTTCTGGACAGCAGTAATCTAAAACCAAGACAACAGTGTGTGTGATAATGTCAGAGGATCTCACTTTCAAAGATCACAACAGTGTATCTACCTTATCTGCTAGGAAAATGATAGGACGGATAATGAGAACCTTCAGAACTAGGGATACCAAGCCCATGAGGATTCTCTTCAAATCGCTTGTTCTCTTTAGGCTGGAATATTGCTGCACATTAACGGCCCCTTTCAAAGTAAGCGAAATTGCAGACTTGGAAAATGTAGAGAACTTTCACGGCACGTATAAGTACGATAAAGCACCTAAATTGTTGGGAACGATTGAAATCCCTTGGTTGTACTCCCTGGAACGTAGGCAAGAAAGATACATGATAATATACACTTGAAAAATCCTAGAGGGACAAGTCCCAAATTTGCACACGAAAACCACTCCCTACGAAAGCAAAAGACTGGGCAAGAGATACAACATCCCCCCCAATAAGTGTCAGGGGTCCAAGACTGTTTAACTGCCTCCCAGCATACATAAGAGGGATTATAAACAGACCCCTGGCTGTCTTCAAGAAGGCACTGGACAGGTACCTAAAGTTAGTACCTGACCTATGCCAAATCAAAATCGAGAACACCGTCCAGTATTGGGCCCCTACTTAAACAAGATGGGTCCTACACAGATGACAGCAAGGAAATGAGTGAGCTACTCAAGTCCCAATATGACTCAGTTTTTAGCAAGCCGCTAACCAGACTGAGAGTCGAAGATCAAAATGAATTTTTTATGAGAGCCACAAAATTTGATTAACACAAGCCTATCCGATGTTATCCTGACGCCAAATGACTTCGAACAGGCGATAAATGACATGCCCATGCACTCTGCCCAAGGGCCAGACTCATGGAACTCTGTGTTCACCAAGAACTGCAAGAAGCCCCTATCACGAGCCTTTTCCATCCTATGGAGAGGGAGCATGGACACGGGGGTCGTCCCACAGTTACTAAAAACAACAGACATAGCCCCACTCCACAAAGGGGGCAGTAAAGCAACAGCAAAGAACTACAGACCAATAGCACTAACATCCCATATCATAAAAATCTTTGAAAGGGTCCTAAGAAGCAAGATCACCACCCATCTAGAAACCCATCAGTTACACAACCCAGGGCAACATGGGTTTAGAACAGGTCGCTCCTGTCTGTCTCAACTATTGGATCACTACGACAAGGTCCTAAATGCACTAGAAGACAAAAATAATGCAGATGTAATATATACAGACTTTGCAAAAGCCTTCGACAAGTGTGACCATGGCGTAATAGCGCACAAAATGCGTGCTAAAGGAATAACAGGAAAAGTCGGTCGATGGATCTATAATTTCCTTACTAACAGAACACAGAGTAGTCGTCAACAGAGTAAAGTCCGAGGCAGCTACGGTGAAAAGCTCTGTTCCACAAGGCACAGTACTCGCTCCCATCTTGTTCCTCATCCTCATATCCGACATAGACAAGGATGTCAGCCACAGCACCGTGTCTTCCTTTGCAGATGACACCCGAATCTGCATGACAGTGTCTTCCATTGCAGACACTGCAAGGCTCCAGGCGGACATCAACCAAATCTTTCAGTGGGCTGCAGAAAACAATATGAAGTTCAACGATGAGAAATTTCAATTACTCAGATATGGTAAACATGAGGAAATTAAATCTTCATCAGAGTACAAAACAAATTCTGGCCACAAAATAGAGCGAAACACCAACGTCAAAGACCTGGGAGTGATCATGTCGGAGGATCTCACCTTCAAGGACCATAACATTGTATCAATCGCATCTGCTAGAAAAATGACAGGATGGATAATGAGAACCTTCAAAACTAGGGAGGCCAAGCCCATGATGACACTCTTCAGGTCACTTGTTCTATCTAGGCTGGAATATTGCTGCACACTAACAGCACCTTTCAAGGCAGGTGAAATTGCCGACCTAGAAAATGTACAGAGAACTTTCACGGCGCGCATAACGGAGATAAAACACCTCAATTACTGGGAGCGCTTGAGGTTCCTAAACCTGTATTCCCTGGAACGCAGGAGGGAGAGATACATGATTATATACACCTGGAAAATCCTAGAGGGACTAGTACCGAACTTGCACACGAAAGTCACTCACTACGAAAGCAAAAGACTTGGCAGACTATGCACCATCCCCCCAATGAAAAGGAGGGGTGTCACTAGCACGTTAAGAGACCATACAATAAGTGTCAGGGGCCCGAGACTGTTCAACTGCCTCCCAGCACACATAAGGGGGATTACCAACAGACCCCTGGCAGTCTTCAAGCTGGCACTGGACAAGCACCTAAAGTCAGTTCCTGATCAGCCGGGCTGTGGCTCGTACGTTGGTTTGCGTGCAGCCAGCAGCAACAGCCTGGTTGATCAGGCTCTGATCCACCAGGAGGCCTGGTCACAGACCGGGCCGCGGGGGCGTTGACCCCCGGAACTCTCTCCAGGTAAACTCCAGGTAAACTGTAGTTAGTACGTCAGTTTGCGTGTGGCCAACAGTAACAGCCTGGTTGATCAGACTCTGATCCACCACGAGACCTGGTCACAGACCGGGTCGCGGGTGCGTTGATCCCCGAAACCCTCTCTAGGTATAAAACGAATCGAATTCTTGGCTTCATATCAAGAAGTATAAAAGGAGTTAGTTTAGAAAAACACGTAAGCAAACATGAGGACATATTTATTAAAAAACGTTTCGGTCCTGGGACCTTGATTACTTCTAACATACAGAGGTTGAAAGACATTATATATAGGTGGAGAGTGAGGTGTGAGTGACGCATGGTGACCTGAAGAATGACATATTGGGATGAGGACGGGTAGATGGTGAGATCATGTGACTCCTGTGTTTGCTTACGTGTTTTTCTAAACCAGCGTGTTGGTATTTATTACCAAGGTTTATACCATATAATAGGAATCCTAAGGTTATTCTTCAATTCTATATATCGTTGGTTAGGCCTCATTTAGATTATCCTGCACAGTTTTGGTCACCGTATTACAGAATGGATATAAATGCTCTGGAAAACGTACAGAGGAAGATGACAATGTTGATCCCATGTATCAGAAATCTTCCCTATGAGGATAAACTGAAGACCCTGAATCTGCGCTCTCTAGAAAGGCGTAGAATTAGGGGGGATATGATCGAGGTGTATAAATGGAAAACAAAAATAGAGGGGATGTAAATAACGTGCCAAAAGTATCTTATCAAGACAGGACTCGCAGCAATTCTTTCAGGTTGGAAAAATTAGATTCAGAAAGGATACAGGGAGTGCAGTAAGCTGCTATAGGGCGAAATTCATAAGGTGTCTAGATATGAAAAAGTAGTGTTAATGGGAGATTTTAACATTAGACAAATTGATTAGAACAATGTGACAGGAAATCTTGAGTCTAGTGACTCTCTTGATGCAGTTCAGGATTGCTTTTGAAAACAGTTTGTGACAGAACCAACTAGAGGAAACAACCTGCTTGACTTGGTTCTCCCCTCAAGGAAGGTTCCTTGATGTTGGTGAGGGGCTCTTGATTTAGGGAATTGGATCTGTGCTCCAGTTCCCCGAATTAAGCCTGAATGCCTTCCACATCCCCCCCCAGGCGCTGTATAATCCTCCGGGTTTAGCGCTTCCCCCTTGATTATAATAATAATTGACTTGGTTCTTGCCAACAAAGAATCACTAATTAATAATCTTGAGGTTAATGATGAGCTTTGGAAAAGCAATCACAAATCACTTAGTTTCAATATATGGAAATATAAACACATATGCAGTATAATGTGATCCTTTATTGACAACGTTTCACCCACACAGTGGGCTTTTTCAAGTCACACAGATCTACCTGGGGTGGAAGGTACGGGAGTATTTCTTCAAAGGACTCGCCGCATTCTGAGGGGCTCAGAACAAGGAAAGAAACTTCTGCACACCATCCCAAGCAACCCCAGACCTGCCAGAATGTACGGCCTGCCAAAAACTCACAAGCCTGGTATCCCACTGAGGCCCATATCCTCGGGAATAGGCAGTGCTCCCCACCAGCTCTCAGGAATTCTCGCAAAACACCTCTCTAAACTCTTGGGCACTATCAGTCCAGCACATCTCAAACACTCGGGTGATCTTCTCAATCGCATTCGCAACATCAACATCAGGAACAAGAAACTTTCCAGCCTTGACGTGACTTCCCTATTCACCAAAGTACCTACTACACAAGCCATCGATCTCTTGCGCAGGAAAATTGACGATTCACTTGATCTTCCCATTCCAGCCAGCGATTTCATCGACCTTGTTGAACTATGTGTTGGCTTTACGTGTTTCTCTTTCGAAAATCACCTCTTTCAGCAGACTTTTGGACTACCCATGGGTTCGCCACTCAGTGCGGTCCTGGCGAACCTATACATGGAACATCTAGAAGCCGAACGTTTCTCCACCATTATTCCTTCGTCTGTCACCTGGCTCCGTTAAGTTGACGACATTCTCCTCATAACTCCTAAACGCTTCAACGTTCAAGCTCTCCAAGACAAGCTCAACCAGGTCGAGCCTTCAATCCAGTTCACACTTGAAGAAGAAGTCGACAACACTCTTCCTTTCCTTGATGTTCTGCTCTGCAAAGCTGACCACGAACTTCGTTTTAAAGTCTATCGAAAACCCACCAACCAAAACGATCTTCTCCACTTCTACTCTCACCACGACACCAAAACCAAACGTGGTGTAATTATAGGCTTCTTCCTGCGTGCACTCAGAATCTGCAGCAATGAGTTCCTTGAAGAAGAATGCACTATAAATGAACAAGTATTTTCTAAACTCCACTATCCTCGTCACTTCATCAGAGACTGCAGACGGCGGGCATTAAACATCTTCAACACACCCAGAGAAGACACTGCCGAGAAGAGATACATAGTCCTCCCCACCAACTCCATTGCCAAACATGTTTCCAACATCTTTTCCAATACATCATTCCAAGTATCTACCTCCACAACCACGACCATCAAGGACATCACCAGTAATAGACAGGACAAGCCTCCATCCTCTGCAGGGGTATACATAATCCCTTGTAATGACTGCAACAAATTATATGTGCGCGAAACATCAAGAGACCTCCAAACACGTATTTCAGAACACCAATATGCAAGCAGGACTGACGACACAAGGAATGCCTGTGTACAACATCGCAATTCACACAACCATTTAATTAACTACAGAAACTCAAGACTTATCGCCACAGAAGACAACACTCAATACCGAAGAATCCTGGAATCATCGCTTATCTCTATAACCAACAATTTCAACCAGAACAACGGCTTCTACAACATAGCTGAACCACTCGCCAAGAAACTTCTTCATCGCTATCCCACATAAGAACATAGAACACTGCAGAAGGTCTACTCACAACTTGTCCAATACCCCTGCCAAGCTACCCAAGACTATAACTCCACCCGGTAGATCATCAGATGCAGCATTCTCCACCTGACCTCAACATTCTGAACATGACTATAAATACTCCCGTACCTTCCACCCCAGGTAGATCTGTGTGTGACTTGAAAAAGCCCACTGTGTGGGTGAAACGTTGTCAATAAAGGATCACATTATACTGCATATGTGTTTATATTTCCACTGTGTCGGTATTTGATACCATTTATTTCCATAGTTTCAATATATCATGGAATTACCCAGATAACTGCAATCAAGTCTCTGTCCCAGATTTCCGCTTGGCCGATTTCATGGGACTGAGAAATTACCTGGGTGGGATAAATTGAGATGACCTGGCTATGGTTCAGGTAGGTGGTGTTGGTTGCCAATATGACGTATTTCAGAGCATAGTTCTAGCTGCCCAGACAACTTTTGTTCCGAGTAGGGAAATTAGATCTAACAAAAATGATCCCAAATGGATGAACAATAGATTAAAACATCTCATTGATCAAAAGAGAGAGGCATATATAGGCGTATCAAAAGAGGGGATGGGCAATTAAGAAATCAATGTATTCAATTAAAGTGAGATATAAAGAAAGGAATAAGAAAAGCAAAAAGGGATTATGAGGCTAGGGTCGCAAGGGATTTGAAGACTAACCCAAAAGGATTCTTTCAGGTATACAGAAGTAAGATTAGGGACAAAATAGGCCCACTTAAGAGTAACTCAGGTCAGATCACTGACAGTGATAAGGAAATGTGTGAAATTTTCAACACTTCTCAGTTTTTACTCAGGAAGGTACTAGCGAAATTCCAGAAATAAATTATGTAGAACAGGACGATAATAAGCTATGTACGATTGCTGTAACTAGTGACATGGTCCTCAGACAAATAGAGAAATTAAAACCTAATAAATCCCCAGGCCCTGATGACCTGTTTGCAAGGGTGTTAAAGGAATGTAAAGAGGAACTTAGCATACCTTTGGCTAATCTTTTCAACATATCACTACAAACTGGCATAGTGCCTGATAAGTGGAAAATGGCAAATGTAATACCTATTTACAAGGCTTCGAACTATAGACCAATAAGCCTTACCTCCATAGTGGGAAAATTTATGGAATCAAAAATTGCCGAGGCAATTCATAGCCATCTTGAAAGACATAAATTGATTACTGAATCTCGACACGGTTTTACAAAGGGGCGTTCTTGTCTTATGAATTTACTAACTTTTTTCACTAAGGTATTTGAGAAGGTAGATCATGGTATTGAATATGATATTGTGTATATGGACTTCATTAAGGCTTTCGATAGAGTGCCACATCAGAGGCTATTGAAGAAACTTAAGGCACACGGAATAGGAGGAGAAATTTTTTTCCTAGGTAGAGGCATGATTGACAAATAAGCAGCAGAGAGGTAAGACACATATGCAACAGTTAGACAACTTTATTCCGAAACGTTTCGCCTACACAGTAGGCTTCTTCAGTCGAATACAGAAGATAGGCCTATCTTCTGTATTCGACTGAAGAAGCCTACTGTGTAGGCGAAACGTTTCGGAATAAAGTTGTCTAACTGTTGCATATGTGTCTTACCTAACAACCTGTCGGTATTGTATACCATTTTGATGTTCAAGCAGCAGAGAGTTTGTGTAAATGGGGAGAAATCAGAATGGGGGCAAATCACAAGCGGTGTTCCACAGGGGTCAGTGTTGGGCCCTTTGTTGCTCACAATTTACATAAACGACATAGATGATTGAATAAATAGCGACATAAGCAAATTTGCTGAAGACACCAAAATAGGTCATCTAATTCATTCTAATGAAGACATTAGAGCACTCCAGGATGATTTGAATAGACTGATGCAGTGGTCGGAGAAGTGGCAGATGCAGTTTAATATAGACAAATGCAAAGTTCTAAATGTTGGACAGGAAAATAACCATGCCACATATAAACTAAATAATGTAGATCTTAATATTACGGATAGCGAAAAGGATTTAGGAGTTCTGGTTAGCAGTAATCTAAAACCAAGACAACAGTGCATAAGTGTTCGCAATAAAGCTAACAGAATACATGGCTTCATATCAAGAAGTATAAATAATAGGAGTCCTCAGGTTGTTCTTCAACTCTATATATCTTTGACTAAGCCTCATTTAGAATATGCTGCACAGTTTTGGTCACCGTATTACAGAATGGATATAAATGCTCTGGAAAACGTACAAAGGAGGATGACAAAGTTGATCCATGTATTAGAAATCTTCCCTATGAGGATAGACTGAGGACCCTGAACCTGCACTCTCTCGAAAGGCGTAGAATTAGGGGGGATATGATTGAGGTGTATAAATGGAAAACAGGAATAAATAAAAGGGATGTAAATAGCATGCTAAAAATATCTATCCTAGACAGGACTCGCAGCAATGGCTTTAAGTTGGAAAAATTCAGAATCAGGAAGGATATGGAAAGCACTGGTTTGGTAATAGAGTTGTGGATGAGTGGAACAAACTCCGGAGTACTGTCACAGTCACAGGTTAGATATATACATGAGTGGGTGTGGGTGGGTGTGAGTTAGATCTGACTAACTGGTGCTACTAGGTCAGATGCCGTGCTCCTTCCTTAAGTGAATATGACCTGACCTGACTAGGTTAGGACGTTGGCTTAAGCCTGTAGGAGAATTAGACCTGCCTCGCATGGGCCAGTAGGCCTGCTCAGCGTTCCTTTATGTTATGTTCTAATCATGATTAAAATATGTGTCTACCACTTCTGAATGACTCCAGTATTTAATTGCTGTTGTATCCTGGGGATAAAATTCTTGTGTCCGCGTCATTATTTTTTTAAGAGTTATGTTTGATTATGAAAGTTATTGGGAAATAAAGAACTGCTCTTGTTAACTTTTGGTTCTGGGAACTGTAATAACTTACATTATGAGAAAAAATAATTAGAACCATTCAGGAAAATGATTTGTCGTATAAATTCAATTTCAGAATGAAGACAAAAATAATGTGAACATATATGAAAAACTCCAGTAGCTAATGTTAAATCAAATTTCGTTTATAATACACAAATAACCCGCACATAAACGAGAGAAGCTTACGACCTCGTTTCGGTCCGACTTGGACCATTGACAAAGTCAATGACTTTGTCAATGGTCCAAGTCGGACTGAAACGTCGCCGTAAGCTTCTCTCTTTTATGTGCGGGTTATTTGTGTATCGTTCCAGTCACGGTATTGTGCCTTTTTGTTATTTATTCGTTTATAATGCATGGGTGCTAAGATAATTTTGTAATTAAATCAGTAAATGTTGGTTTACGATATACTGAAGTGCTGAAACTTAAAATTACAGCAGAATGTCAGGATGACATTTCATTTTCAGGTGAGAATTAGAGTTATATTTAAGCTTCTTTAAATTCTTTAAATTCAAAGATACTGTACCTGTTGTATTACAGTCCTTTGTAGTCTATATATATATAATTGTCATAGCTATAATGAAATGTATATTGGTAAAAACTATGCATCAACTGAAAGTCACCATCTTTGAACACTTCGGTACATCTGTTACGACACATAGATAGTTGAGTAAACTTCTTTAGTACGTAAACCTGAATCCACAGATCACAGAATTAAGCCTGAATGCCTTCCACATCCCCCCCCCCCCAGGCTCTGTATAATCCTCCGGGTTTAGTGCTTCCCCCTTGATTATAATAATAATAATAACACAGATCACACAAGACAGGAAATCGTTCATTGCGTTGTCCAGTCCATCCAGTACCATTGACTGACAACAATACCATTGACTGGCAACAATACCATTGACTGGCAACAATACCATTGACTGGCAACAATACCATTGACTGACAACAATACCATTGACTGGCAACAATACCATTGACTGGCAACAATACCATTGACTGGCAACAATACCATTGACTGGCAACAATACCATTGACTGACAACAATACCATTGACTGGCAACAATACCATTGACTGGCAATAATACCATTGACTGACAACAATACCATTGACAACAATACCATTGACTGACAACAATACATTGACTGGCAACAATACCATTGACTGGCAACAATACCATTGACTGACAACAATACCATTGACTGGCAACAATACCATTGACAACAATACCATTGACTGGCAATAATACCATTGACTGGCAACAATACCATTGACTGGCAACAATACCATTGACTGACAACAATACCATTGACTGGCAACAATACCATTGACTGGCAATAATACCATTGACTGACAACAATACCATTGACTGGCAACAATACCATTGACTGACAACAATACCATTGACTGGCAACAATACCATTGACTGGCAACAATACCATTGACTGGCAATAATACCATTGACTGGCAACAATACCATTGACTGGCAACAATACCATTGACTGGCAATAATACCATTGACTGGCAACAATACCATTGACTGGCAACAATACCAACAATAATACCATTGACTGGCAATAATACCATTGACTGACAACAATACCATTGACTGGCAACAATACCATTGACTGCAACTGACAACAATACCATTGACTGGCAATAATACCATTGACTGGCAATAATACCATTGACTGGAAATAATACCATTGACTGGTAACAATACCATTGACTGACAACAATACCATTGACTGGCAATAATACCATTGACTGGCAATAATACCATTGACTGGCAATAATACCATTGACTGGAAATAATACCATTGACTGGTAACAATACCATTGACTGACAATACCACTGACTGGTAACAATACTATTGACTGCCAATAATACCATTGACTGGCAATAATACCATTGACTGGCAATAATACCATTGACTGGTAACAATACCATTGACTGACAATACCATTGACTGGTAACAATACTATTGACTGCCAATAATACCATTGACTGGCAATAATACCATTGACTGGCAATAATACCATTGACTGGCAATAATACCATTGACTGGAAATAATACCATTGACTGGTAACAATACCATTGACTGACAATACCATTGACTGATACCATTGACTGACAATACCATTGACTGGTAACAATACTATTGACTGCCAATAATACCATTGACTGGCAATAATACCATTGACTGACAACAATACCATTGACTGGCAATAATACCATTGACTGGCAATAATACCATTGACTGACAACAATACCATTGACTGGCAATAATACCATTGACTGGCAATAATACCATTGACTGGCAATAATACCATTGACTGGCAATAATACCATTGACTGGCAATAATACCATTGACTGGTAACAATACCATTGACTGACAATACCATTGACTGACAACAATACCATTGACTGGTAACAATACTATTGACTGCCAATAATACCATTGACTGGTAACAATACTGTTGACTGACAATACCATTGACTGGCAATAATACCATTGACTGACAACAATACCATTGACCGGCAATAATACCATTGACTGACAACAATACCATTGACTGAAAACAATACCATTGACTGACAATGATACCATTGACAATACCATTGACTGGTAACAATACCATTGACTGACAACAATACCATTGACTGGCAATAATACCATTGACTGACAACAATACCATTGACTGACAACAATACCATTGACTGACAACAATACCATTGACTGGCAATACCATTGACTGACAACAATACCATTGACTGACAACACCATTGACTGACAACAATACCATTGACTGGCAATAATACCATTGACTGACAACAATACCATTGACTGACAACAATACCATTGACTGACAACAATACCATTGACTGACAACAATACCATTGACTGGCAACAATACCATTGACTGGCAACAATACCATTGACTGACAACAATACCATTGACTGGCAATAATACCATTGACTGACAACAATACCATTGACAACAATACCATTGACTGACAACAATACCATTGACTGACAACAATACCATTGACTGACAACAATACCATTAACTGGCAACAATACCATTGACCGACAACAATACCATTGACTGGCAATAATACCATTGACTGACAACAATACCATTGACTGACAACAATACCATTGACTGGCAACAATACCATTGACTGACAACAATACCATTGACTGACAATACCATTGACTGACAACAATACCATTGACTGACAACAATACCATTGACTGGCAATAATACCATTGACTGACAACAATACCATTGACTGATAACAATACCATTGACTGACAACAATACCATTGACTGACAACAATACCATTGACTGGCAACAATACCATTGAATGGCAACAATACCATTGACTGACAACAATACCATTGACTGACAACAATACCATTGACTGACAACAATGCCATTGACAACAATACCATTGACTGGCAACAATACCATTGACTGACAACAATACCATTGACTGACAACAATACCATTGACTGGCAATACCATTGACTGACAACAATACCATTGACTGACAACACCATTGACTGACAACAATACCATTGACTGGCAATAATACCATTGACTGACAACAATACCATTGACTGACAACAATACCATTGACTGACAACAATACCATTGACTGACAACAATACCATTGACTGGCAACAATACCATTGACTGGCAACAATACCATTGACTGACAACAATACCATTGACTGGCAATAATACCATTGACTGACAACAATACCATTGACAACAATACCATTGACTGACAACAATACCATTGACTGACAACAATACCATTGACTGACAACAATACCATTGACTGACAACAATACCATTGACTGACAACAATACCATTGACTGGCAACAATACCATTGACCGACAACAATACCATTGACTGGCAATAATACCATTGACTGACAACAATACCATTGACTGACAACAATACCATTGACTGGCAACAATACCATTGACTGACAACAATACCATTGACTGACAATACCATTGACTGACAACAATACCATTGACTGACAACAATACCATTGACTGGCAATAATACCATTGACTGACAACAATACCATTGACTGATAACAATACCATTGACTGACAACAATACCATTGACTGACAACAATACCATTGACTGGCAACAATACCATTGAATGGCAACAATACCATAGACTGACAACAATACCATTGACTGACAACAATACCATTGACTGACAACAATGCCATTGACAACAATACCATTGACTGGCAACAATACCATTGACTGACAACAATACCATTGACTCACAACAATACCATTGACTGACAACAATACCATTGACTGACAACAATGCCATTGACAACAATACCATTGACTGACAACAATACCATTGACTGACAACAATACCATTGACTGACAACAATACCATTGACTGGTAACAATACCATTGACCGGCAATAATACCATTGACTGACAACAATACCATTGACTGACAACAATACCATTGACTGGCAACAATACCATTGACTGACAACAATACCATTGACTGGCAACAATACCATTGACTGACAACAATACCATTGACTGACAACAATACCATTGACTGACAACAATACCATTGACTGACAACAATACCATTGACTGGCAATAATACCATTGACTGACAACAATACCATTGACTGACAACAATACCATTGACTGACAACAATGCCATTGACTGGCAACAATACCATTGACTGACAACAATACCATTGACTGACAACAATACCATTGACTGACAACAATACCATTGACTGACAACAATACCATTGACTGACAACAATACCATTGACTGGCAATAATACCATTGACTGACAACAATACCATTGACTGACAACAATACCATTGACTGACAACAATACCATTGACTGACAACAATACCATTGACTGGCAACAATACCATTGACTGACAACAATACCATTGACTGACAACAATACCATTGACTGACAACAATACCATTGACTGACAACAATACCATTGACTGACAACAATACCATTGACTGACAACAATACCATTGACTGGCAATAATACCATTGACTGACAACAATACCATTGACTGACAACAATACCATTGACTGACAACAATACCATTGACTGACAACAATACCATTGACTGACAACAATACCATTGACTGACAACAATACCATTGACTGACAACAATACCATTGACTGGCAATAATACCATTGACTGACAACAATACCATTGACTGACAACAATACCATTGACTGACAACAATACCATTGACTGACAACAATACCATTGACTGGCAACAATACCATTGACTGGCAACAATACCATTGACTGACAACAATACCATTGACTGACAACAATACCATTGACTGACAACAATACCATTGACTGGCAATAATACCATTGACTGACAACAATACCATTGACTGACAACAATACCATTGACTGACAACAATACCATTGACTGGCAATAATACCATTGACTGACAACAATACCATTGACTGGCAATAATACCATTGACTGACAACAATACCATTGACAACAATACCATTGACTGACAACAATACCATTGACTGACAACAATACCATTGACTGACAACAATACCATTGACTGGCAACAATACCATTGACCGACAACAATACCATTGACTGGCAATAATACCATTGACTGACAACAATACCATTGACTGACAACAATACCATTGACTGACAATACCATTGACTGGCAACAATACCATTGACTGACAACAATACCATTGACTGACAATACCATTGACTGACAACAATACCATTGACTGACAACAATACCATTGACTGGCAATAATACCATTGACTGACAACAATACCATTGACTGATAACAATACCATTGACTGACAACAATACCATTGACTGACAACAATACCATTGACTGGCAACAATACCATTGAACGGCAACAATACCATTGACTGACAACAATACCATTGACTGACAACAATACCATTGACTGGTAACAATACTATTGACTGCCAATAATACCATTGACTGGTAACAATACTGTTGACTGACAATACCATTGACTGGCAATAATACCATTGACTGACAACAATACCATTGACCGGCAATAATACCATTGACTGACAACAATACCATTGACTGAAAACAATACCATTGACTGACAATGATACCATTGACAATACCATTGACTGGTAACAATACCATTGACTGACAACAATACCATTGACTGGCAATAATACCATTGACTGACAACAATACCATTGACTGACAACAATACCATTGACTGACAACAATACCATTGACTGGCAATACCATTGACTGACAACAATACCATTGACTGGCAATAATACCATTGACTGACAACAATACCATTGACAACAATACCATTGACTGACAACAATACCATTGACTGACAACAATACCATTGACTGACAACAATACCATTGACTGGCAACAATACCATTGACTGGCAACAATACCATTGACTGGCAACAATACCATTGACTGACAACAATACCATTGACTGGCAATAATACCATTGACTGACAACAATACCATTGACAACAATACCATTGACTGACAACAATACCATTGACTGACAACAATACCATTGACTGACAACAATACCATTGACTGGCAACAATACCGTTGACCGACAACAATACCATTGACTGGCAATAATACCATTGACTGACAACAATACCATTGACTGACAGCAATACCATTGACTGACAACAATACCATTGACTGGCAACAATACCATTGACTGACAACAATACCATTGACTGACAATACCATTGACTGACAACAATACCATTGACTGACAACAATACCATTGACTGGCAATAATACCATTGACTGACAACAATACCATTGACTGATAACAATACCATTGACTGACAACAATACCATTGACTGACAACAATACCATTGACTGGCAACAATACCATTGAATGGCAACAATACCATTGACTGACAACAATACCATTGACTGACAACAATACCATTGACTGACAACAATGCCATTGACAACAATACCATTGACTGGCAACAATACCATTGACTGACAACAATACCATTGACTGACAACAATACCATTGACTGACAACAATACCATTGACTGACAACAATGCCATTGACAACAATACCATTGACTGACAACAATACCATTGACTGACAACAATACCATTGACTGACAACAATACCATTGACTGGCAACAATACCATTGACTGGCAATAATACCATTGACTGACAACAATACCATTGACTGACAACAATACCATTGACTGGCAACAATACCATTGACTGACAACAATACCATTGACTGGCAACAATACCATTGACTGACAACAATACCATTGACTGACAACAATACCATTGACTGACAACAATACCATTGACTGACAACAATACCATTGACTGGCAACAATACCATTGACTGACAACAATACCATTGACTGACAACAATACCATTGACTGACAACAATGCCATTGACTGGCAACAATACCATTGACTGACAACAATACCATTGACTGACAACAATACCATTGACTGACAACAATACCATTGACTGACAACAATACCATTGACTGACAACAATACCATTGACTGGCAATAATACCATTGACTGACAACAATACCATTGACTGACAACAATACCATTGACTGACAACAATACCATTGACTGACAACAATACCATTGACTGGCAACAATACCATTGACTGACAACAATACCATTGACTGACAACAATACCATTGACTGACAACAATACCATTGACTGACAACAATACCATTGACTGACAACAATACCATTGACTGACAACAATACCATTGACTGGCAATAATACCATTGACTGACAACAATACCATTGACTGACAACAATACCATTGACTGACAACAATACCATTGACTGACAACAATACCATTGACTGACAACAATACCATTGACTGACAACAATACCATTGACTGGCAATAATACCATTGACTGACAACAATACCATTGACTGACAACAATACCATTGACTGACAACAATACCATTGACTGACAACAATACCATTGACTGACAACAATACCATTGACTGGCAACAATACCATTGACTGGCAACAATACCATTGACTGACAACAATACCATTGACTGACAACAATACCATTGACTGACAACAATACCATTGACTGGCAATAATACCATTGACTGACAACAATACCATTGACTGACAACAATACCATTGACTGACAACAATACCATTGACTGGCAATAATACCATTGACTGACAACAATACCATTGACTGACAACAATACCATTGACTGACAACAATACCATTGACTGACAACAATACCATTGACTGACAACAATACCATTGACTGACAACAATACCATTGACTGGCAATAATACCATTGACTGACAACAATACCATTGACTGACAACAATACCATTGACTGACAACAATACCATTGACTGACAACAATACCATTGACTGACAACAACAGTCAGTAGAGTTACTTTTTTTCTAATTCTATTTTGTTAATTATTTTCTTTTCTTTTACTTATGCTAATTTGATGTTCAACGTTCGTTCACTGATTCTTTTAGTTGATTTTCTTAAATTTTCCACAACGATGTCAGAAAGTAGTCGTGAATAAATGTTTTAAGTGGCAGTGTTGGTTTAAACAGCAACGCTCTTCTTGCCGAATAAGGTAAGCGAAAATTTGTGTTTGCAATAATTTCACAAAAATAATTCTGAACCTAACGAAAAAAATATATTTCATTGTGTTTGTTTATTATTAAATTATTGTAAACTTATTTAAAATATCTTTACTTGGATTAGGCTAAATTAAATTGTGCTTGTTATAATAAGGTTAGGCAAGTTTTCTAAGGTTCTTTTGGTACAAAATTATTAGTTTTTTACATTAGCATAAATGAAAAATATATATCTTTAAACGTACAAGAGAAAATTTTAGAAAGGACTTAATTTTAAATGAGTTTTTGCTAATTGACCAGTTTTACATATTCGGCACGACAGTAATGTTAAATGATCAGTTATGGAAGGAGAAAAGAGAATATGAATGTGTAAATTCAAGAATTATGTGGATTAAAGTAAAGGTTGGATGCGAGAAGTGGGTCATAATAAGCGTGTATGCACCTGGAGAAGAGAGGAATGCAGAGGAGAGAGAGAGATTTTGGGAGATGTTAAGTGAATGTATAGGAGCCTTTGAACCAAGTGAGAGAGTAATTGTGGTAGGGGACTTGAATGCTAAAGTAGGAGAAACTTTTAGAGAGGGTGTGGTAGGTAAGTTTGGGGTGCCAGGTGTAAATGATAATGGGAGCCCTTTGATTGAACTTTGTATAGAAAGGGGTTTAGTTATAGGTAATACATATTTTAAGAAAAAGAGGATAAATAAGTATACACGATATGATGTAGGGCGAAATGACAGTAGTTTGTTGGATTATGTATTGGTAGATAAAAGACTGTTGAGTAGACTTCAGGATGTACATGTTTATAGAGGGGCCACAGATATATCAGATCACTTTCTAGTTGTAGCTACACTGAGAGTAAAAGGTAGATGGGATACAAGGAGAATAGAAGCATCAGGGAAGAGAGAGGTGAAGGTTTATAAACTAAAAGAGGAGGCAGTTAGGGTAAGATATAAACAGCTATTGGAGGATAGATGGGCTAATGAGAGCATAGGCAATGGGGTCGAAGAGGTATGGGGTAGGTTTAAAAAATGTAGTGTTAGAGTGTTCAGCAGAAGTTTGTGGTTACAGGAAAGTAGGTGCAGGAGGGAAGAGGAGCGATTGGTGGAATGATGATGTAAAGAGAGTAGTAAGGGAGAAAAAGTTAGCATATGAGAAGTTTTTACAAAGTAGAAGTGATGCAAGGAGGGAAGAGTATATGGAGAAAAAGAGAGAAGTTAAGAGAGTGGTGAAGCAATGTAAAAAGAGAGCAAATGAGAGAGTGGGTGAGATGTTATCAACAAATTTTGTTGAAAATAAGAAAAAGTTTTGGAGTGAGATTAACAAGTTAAGAAAGCCTAGAGAACAAATGGATTTGTCAGTTAAAAATAGGAGAGGAGAGTTATTAAATGGAGAGTTAGAGGTATTGGGAAGGTGGAAGGAATATTTTGAGGAATTGTTAAATGTTGATGAAGATAGGGAAGCTGTGATTTCGTGTATAGGGCAAGGAGGAATAACATCTTGTAGGAGTGAGGAAGAGCCAGTTGTGAGTGTGGGGGAAGTTCGTGAGGCAGTAGGTAAAATGAAAGGGGGTAAGGCAGCCGGGATTGATGGGATAAAGATAGAAATGTTAAAAGCAGGTGGGGATATAGTTTTGGAGTGGTTGGTGCAATTATTTAATAAATGTATGGAAGAGGGTAAGGTACCTAGGGATTGGCAGAGAGCATGCATAGTTCCTTTGTATAAAGGCAAAGGGGATAAAAGAGAGTGCAAAAAATATAGGGGGATAAGTCTGTTGAGTGTACCTGGTAAAGTGTATGGTAGAGTTATAATTGAAAGAATTAAGAGTAAGACGGAGAATAGGATAGCAGATGAACAAGGAGGCTTTAGGAAAGGTAGGGGGTGTGTGGACCAGGTGTTTACAGTGAAACATATAAGTGAACAGTATTTAGATAAGGCTAAAGAGGTCTTTGTGGCATTTATGGATTTGGAAAAGGCGTATGACAGGGTGGATAGGGGGGCAATGTGGCAGATGTTGCAAGTGTATGGTGTAGGAGGTAGGTTACTGAAAGCAGTGAAGAGTTTTTACGAGGATAGTGAGGCTCAAGTTAGAGTATGTAGGAAAGAGGGAAATTTTTTCCCAGTAAAAGTAGGCCTTAGACAAGGATGTGTGATGTCACCGTGGTTGTTTAATATATTTATAGATGGGGTTGTAAGAGAAGTAAATGCGAGGGTCTTGGCAAGAGGCGTGGAGTTAAAAGATAAAGAATCACACACAAAGTGGGAGTTGTCACAGCTGCTCTTTGCTGATGACACTGTGCTCTTGGGAGATTCTGAAGAGAAGTTGCAGAGATTGGTGGATGAATTTGGTAGGGTGTGCAAAAGAAGAAAATTAAAGGTGAATACAGGAAAGAGTAAGGTTATGAGGATAACAAAAAGATTAGGTGATGAAAGATTGAATATCAGATTGGAGGGAGAGAGTATGGAGGAGGTGAACGTATTCAGATATTTGGGAGTGGACGTGTCAGCGGATGGGTCTATGAAAGATGAGGTGAATCATAGAATTGATGAGGGAAAAAGAGTGAGTGGTGCACTTAGGAGTCTGTGGAGACAAAGAACTTTGTCCTTGGAGGCAAAGAGGGGAATGTATGAGAGTATAGTTTTACCAACGCTCTTATATGGGTGTGAAGCATGGGTGATGAATGTTGCAGCGAGGAGAAGGCTGGAGGCAGTGGAGATGTCATGTCTGAGGGCAATGTGTGGTGTGAATATAATGCAGAGAATTCGTAGTTTGGAAGTTAGGAGGAGGTGCGGGATTACCAAAACTGTTGTCCAGAGGGCTGAGGAAGGGTTGTTGAGGTGGTTCGGACATGTAGAGAGAATGGAGCGAAACAGAATGACTTCAAGAGTGTATCAGTCTGTAGTGGAAGGAAGGCGGGGTAGGGGTCGGCCTAGGAAGGGTTGGAGGGAGGGGGTAAAGGAGGTTTTGTGTGCGAGGGGCTTGGACTTCCAGCAGGCATGCGTGAGCGTGTTTGATAGGAGTGAATGGAGACAAATGGTTTTTAATACTTGACGTGCTGTTGGAGTGTGAGCAAAGTAACATTTATGAAGGGATTCAGGGAAACCGGCAGGGCGGACTTGAGTCCTGGAGATGGGAAGTACAGTGCCTGCACTCTGAAGGAGGGGTGGTAATGTTGCAGTTTAAAAGCTGTAGTGTAAAGCACCCTTCTGGCAAGACAGTGATGGAGTGAATGATGGTGAAAGTTTTTCTTTTTCGGGCCACCCTGCCTTGGTGGGAATCGGCCGGTGTGATAATAAAAAAAAAATAATAATATATATATATATATGTATATATATGTATACACATTTATACATGCATTCACTCTCCACCCTCGTAGCCTGCCAAAATTCTGAGACACCCTAAACCACTTAACCATCCATTTCACATACGTCAGGTGCCCAGTAGCACTGGACGTGTAACTCTTGATGCGGACACGTACGTGGCTGTGGCAGGCTACAGGACTAATTTCATTCTCCTCCCGTTTGAAATGCCAGTTACACGAGCAGCTTACATAGTAATGCATTAATACACACACACACACACACACACACACACACACACACACATATATATATATATATATATATATATATATATATATATATATATATAAACACTGATCTCTGGCTGAAGGAGACTCGAACCTACGAACCTTGGAACAAGGTACGCAGTGCTTTACCACTCTACCCACACTGGACCAATACCTTGGAGTCCAGCTTGCGCTAGACTTTGATCCAAGGCAGCCAGCTTTCAGGGAGAAGGATTACAGCTTTTCATTTCATCCCCTGCATGCATCAGCCTTACTAGAGATATTAACAATGCAAGGAATTCGCAAGAGCAGGCGAAATATAATATTGTTCCGTTCTAGGTGTTCCACCACTCTCCTGATAATCTTCTCCATCATGACTTTGCACACAATACATGTCAAAGACACAGGTCTGTAGTTTAGTACCTCATTTCTGTTTCCTTTCTTAAATATGGGGACTACATTAGCTGTCTTCCATTTCTCAGGTAGTTGCCCAGTTTCAAGGGATGTGTTGAAGATTGTGGTTAGGGGCACGCACAGCATCTCTGCTCCTTCTCTAAGGACCCACGGGGAGATGTCCGGTCCCATCGCCTTTGAGGTATCAAGGTCACTTAGCAGCTTCTGCACCTCCTCCTCGGTTGTTCGTATGTCATCCAACACTTGTTGGTATATTCCCTCTTGATGTTCCCTTCTGTGCTGTCTTCCCAGAGCCCTTCCTGTCTCTATTGTAAAAACTTCCTTAAATCTCCTGTTTAGCTCCTCACATACCTCCTGATCATTTCTTGTGAGTTCTCCACCTTCTGTCCTCAGTCTGATCACCTGGTCTTTGACTGTTGTCTTCCTCCTGATGTCAGGCTATACAACAGTTTCGGGTCAGTCTTGATTTTCGATGCTATGTTATTTTCATACTGTCGCTGGGCCTCCCTCCTTACCTGTGCATACTCGTTCCTGGCTCTGCAACTAATCTCCCTATTTTCATGTGTTCTCTGCCTTCTGTACTTTTTCCATTCTCTATTGCACTTTGTTTTTGCCTCCTTACACCGTCGGGTAAACCAGGGGCTCGTTCTGGTCTTCCCATTGTTTCTGTTGCCCTTGGGAATAAACCTTTCCA